>NW_024064949.1:216207-267588 GCF_009727055.1 Benincasa hispida | reverse complement strand
TAACTCCAGACGTGAACTGGAGACCACGGCGCTAACCCAGGGAAAACCCTGAAAGATCTGAGAATAGTGTGAACAATAATACTAAATATCCTATTACCTTGAACAATGCAAACTTAGTGGGATCCCGAACTAACATGGGATGTCCATAATGTGGTAAAAATCATAGCGATCTGTGTCTGAAAGGGACCGGAATTTGCTATGGGTGTGCAAGGTTGGCCATATCTGCAAAAATTGTTATGCTTTTCAGAGAAAAACAAGAGAGATCTAGGAAAAATATCAACGAGAACTGGCTGGAGGTTCGAGTTCAGGAAGTAACAACATATTTCCTGAATTGACGGTGGACCAAGAATGGGCGCGTGCAATAAAGAAGGATATTCGTCGACGTATCGTGATCGAATTCGAGGAACAACCCACTCATGACTCTAACAACACGGAATCCTATAAATTTTTGTATTTTCTGTAAGGAAATAGGACATGTTCAGGAGAGGTGTGTATGGAGAAACGAGAGGATGTGCCTTAACTTTGAAAACTTACAACTTTCGGAGAATGAGTAAAATAAGTAACTATGTAGATTAAAGAGAACCACTAATGTAATAGCAACAATGTTCATAAATAAAAATAGTATGTTGATAACATGTGTCTTAATTTATATGTGAATGGTTGTAGACAAAATGCTGAGAAGTGGAAAACGTAGAACTGGGCAACCTCTGGAAACGAAAGTGAAAGTGCCTCAAGCTATCAAGAGAAAAATCCAGGAAGAAAAAATGGATAAATTCACCCAAAGACTTCAAGAAAGCTTAGAAAATATACAACCTGATTCCGAAAAGAAATATGGGATAGAACGATTAAAGGTATTAGGAGCCACAAACTTTGAAGGAACAAAGGATCCTACAGATGCAGAAGTGTGGATGAATCAAGTAGAAATTTTTTTCGAGGTGATGAGATGCCCTGAAAACAGAAAGGTAAGGCTTGCAACCTTTTTACTACAAAAACAGGCGAAAGATGGTGGAAGCTACTAAAGAATAGGAGAGGCGAACAAGAAGAATATGTTGGGAGGAATTTCAAAAATCAATTTTTCGAAAGATTTTATCCCCGATCATTTAGGGATATGAAACAAGATGAATTCCTATAGCTCATGCAGGAAAACATGACTGTAGCGAAATATGAATTAAAGTATTTAGCTATCCAAGTATGCTTTAAACATAGTGGTGGATGAAAAGGAACGCTGTCGGAGGTTTGAAACAGGATTAAGACAAGAGATTCGAACTCCTGTTATAGCAACCGCGGATTGGGGAGAATTTTCAAAACTAATAGAAGCCGCAATGAGAGTAGAAAGAAGTTTAACAATAAAAAGTAAGACTGGAAAGAGACTCATCAATGAATCGGTGGTGGAGGGAAGAACCAAAAAATTTTTACCCTAGGGTAGAAAGCAGAAATGGATGGAAAAGAAGAGGAATTACTAACACTAAAGCAGACCTTGAACGGGAAGCCAAATAAAGGAGTCAATGGTGAGCGTTAACTAAAGACCAAGATGTCCGGTCTGTAATAAAATCACTGAGGAAGGTGTTGGGAGCAAACCCAAGAACAATCACACACGTGTTTAAGTGTGGCAGACCAGGACACTTTAAACGAGAATGTCCTCAGTTAATGGATACTGGAAATGTACAATCACCAAACAACCCGGGAGGAAGATCAATGATGGTTGAGGGAGGACGAACTGTAGAAGGAAGAAAAGAGGAAACAGGAAAAATGACATTGGGGAAACTATATGAACTAACTCAAGATAGAGGAGACAATATATTGGTCGTGGGAAAAGGGAAAGAGAAAGTTTTAGAAGACTAGAATGAAAGTTTGGTGTAATAAAACTGTATGAGGAAAATTAATTAAATAAAAGTTCTATTGTAAAATAAGTTTCGTCTAATTTCGAGGACGAAATTATTTTAAGGGGTGGTAAATGTAAGACCCTAATATTAAATCTAAAGTGGGAGATTAAATGTAGAGAAGAAAAATCCTAAGTAAGGATAGTGAGGCAAAGGGAGACAAATATTAAAATTATCCAAAAGGTGACCAAAAGTCCAAATGCCTATGAAGGGCTTAAACATGTTGAACGCAAGAGTGCATGGAGGATGGAAGCAAGAAGACTTGAAAGATGGCTAAGGGTTTGAATACAACCAACGCAAGGGCATACATGAGCCATGCGGACACGAGCAGGAAGCATGTGTCGAGTAAGCATGCTAGGCGCGCAGCCCATGCGTCGAGGCCACCCTCTTAGCCTAGGAAAGGGCGTGACTGCAACAGTTATCAACACCTGTGGCTGACACTTATTGCCTATTAACTGTTGCGGAATAACTCTGATACCAATATGTAACTCATATACAGCGGAATATCTTTAGGCCAACATTTATTAAGTTAGAAGCATAACATATATAGAGTCATTACAACACTATATTCACAAGTCTCAAAACCCACAAACCCTAGTCCCTATATGAATAACAGTTACATGTGTATATATTAGCAGTAACCACCTAACAGACGGGTTACAAATCTCGTTATCCTTTAGTGGCAGAGCAGATGCAGAGCTATCTTCAGAGGATTTGACCGCTACCTGTGGGGGAAGAAAACATTTGAAAACGGGGTAAGCTTGCGCCCAGTGAGTGACTTAAGAAAGATAATTGATTCTCATGCAAAATCTCAATAAAGAGTTTAACTGAAAATATAAGCTTCTACAGTACTTGTACTGCAGTATAAACATTTTCCAAGCATAGAACATATAAAGTTGTTTTAATCATAGAACATATAAAGCTGTTTTAATCCCAACACCAACTACTAGTCAAGAGAGAACCCTTTTGCTCAATCTTTGACTCTACCTACGTGCACGTGGCTATACTAAGTACGTCATACCTTAGGTACTTCTGCTCAGATACCTTCTTAAACGTTCTTTAGTATCTAGTTGGTTGGTACTTCTCAAACGTCCTTCAGTATCTGGTTGGTGGTACCTTCTCAAACGCTTCAGTACCAATAGATACCTTATCAAATGTTCTTTAGTATCTAGTTGGGCAGATACCTTCTAAATGTCCTTCGGTATCACGTTTTAAGTAAAAACTAGTCATAAATGACTTTCTCTTTAAAGCATGTAAGTATAACACATATAAAAACAATGGCTTTAAAAGTACTAACGCATGCTGCACATATAAATAGCTTTTTAACAAACTTCTCGCTCATGCATGCATTTAAAACATAATTCATAGCTTGCTTGGAAATCACTTTGTAAAACTAGTTGGCATGAGAATATTCTTCTTTAAACATACTTTCTATAACACGTTGTAATGAAACATTTAAGCAATTATTTTAGTCAAAACGTTTTAGCCACTCACCTTGATTGCTTAGGAGCTTTTCACTCTAGTAGCTAACTTTTCTACCTTGGGCTCCTTTTTCACCCCTAGAATTAAGATTCAAGTTACAGCTCAAATTACTCATAGTTCTAAATTTTAATTTCGAGATACTTCCTTCTAAAAACATGTTCTAAAATGTCTCAGGAAGCTTACCCTAAAATTTGAGCTTGTAACTTCTCGTGGTTTGGCCGGAATTATAGAAATATTCAAGACTGGCTCAAACTGATCGGACAACCTGACTCTTCTGTCTTCTTTTCAGTTTCCAGCCCGATCCCTTCAAGCTTTCTTCCGAAAGCCCTACCCTGAAAACTATACTTTCAGAGCTTTCAGGTGGCTTTAGAATCACTCCAAACGCACGAGTAAATTGGGAGAACTCCTCGTCCAAATTGATGCGTCCTTCTCAGACCTCACTGTCCAATGTGTCTCTTATGTCTAACGCATGGATTTGGCTCCAACGCAAGGTTTGCTCCACTCTCCCACTCTTTTACTGTATTTCTGAGTTTTGATCTAAAAAATGAAGTCTCTTGGCTCTATTTATAGGTGTCCAAACCTTCTCCGGAGTTGACACACCTACTTGGCTGCATGGCCAAGTGTCTTTTCATCCCATCAACGCAATGCTGTGGTCATCGCAAGCTAAGTGTCTTCTTCCCATGTTGCCAACGCATGAGCCTCCAATCTTAAGCCACCATCTCAAATTCTTAAGGTTTAAGGCTTCCCTCCCAAGAAGAACACATGGTTTTTGATGATGTTATCCTGATGATTTCATTCTTGTATGTGTCCAACTCCTGGTTGCTCAACGCCTAGTCCATATGCAACGCATAACCTCTACTCAACGCATAGCAAGCCAATTCACTAACATGACAATTCAACTTAGCCATCGTAAGGAGCTAACCATCCCAACGCATAGGGTGATCATCCATTCTTGACGCATGGCTCACTCGCACGTCTTGCTTGGCATGGGCACATGGTGCTGGCCACCAATGCATAGGCGCGCTGCATAGGCTGGCCGCTCGATGCATGGGCGTGCTTAGCTGCATGGGTTGCGCACGGCGCCTTGATGCTTGGTCGGGTGCTTAGGCGCTTGGGCATGCTGCTTCAACGTATGGGCATGTGACATGTGCTGGCCATCGCTCGCATGGGCGCATGGCATGGGCTGCGCACTTGGCTGCATGGCAGGGCACTCGACGCATGGTATGGCTGCTCGGCAGAGTGCTCACCGCATCGATGTGGCCGCTCGGTAGTGCGCTCAACGCGTGGGCGTGGCTACTCCGCGTGCATTCAACGCACGAGCGTATCCACTCGATGCATTCGTCTGGCCGGGGCTGCTTGACGCATGGCCTGGGCGCTGGCCAAGGCTGCTCGACGCATGGCTGTCTTTCCATGCATGCCTCATCCACCCGTGTGCCTTCCAACGCATCATCTTCTTTTTCCTTCTTCATCTGCATGCCTTCACTTACAACTCTTCCAATGCATCAACACCACTCTAACACACAAAATTCTATACTTAGCCAAATTTCCAAAATTTTCCCTACAAGTCAACCTTTTAAATTTCCTTTTTCCTTCTAATTTCCATTCTTTTCTCTACCATTCCACACTAGTTTCCACATCAACTTACTTATCACACTAATCTCAATAGGGAACATACTCAAGTAGAGAAATTAGGATTCGGGGTTCACATTTACCTTCCCCTTATTAAAAAATTCGTCTTCGAAATTTCGCTACAAGTCCGTCAATTAAACAACCATGGATACTTGTTTCTGATTTGCTCTTCGGCTTCCCACGTCGCTTCTTTAGTGCTATAGTTCGCCATAGTACCTTTACCAATGGGATTGTCTTATTCCTTAAAACCTGTTTCTTTCTATCAAGAATCTTCACTGTTTCCTCTTCATAAGACAAATTCTCTTTCAACTGTACCGGTTGCTCAGGCAACACATGGATAGGATCTGGCACATACTTTCTAAGCATTGCCACATGAAACACATCATGAATACGAGATAATTCTGGAGGTAAATCCAATCTATATGCCATTGAGCCAACTCTTTCTATTATCTCATAGGGTCCAATATATCTCGGGCTTAATTTTCCTTTCCCACCGAATCTGAGTATTCCTTTCCACGAAGATAACTTCATAAATACTTTATCACCAACTTTAAATTCCAATTCTCTTTTCCACTTATCGGCATAACTCTTTTGCCTATCTCGAGCCGTCTTAAGAATATCTCTTATAATCTTAGCGTTATCTGATGTCTGTTGCACAAGTTCTGGACCTAGTAATTTCCTTTCACCAACTTCATCCCAACATATAGGAGTTCTACATGGTCTTCCGTATAATGCCTCATATGGTGCTATTTTGATACTCGAATGGTAACTATTGTTATATGCAAATTCGATTAACGACAGATGTGTATCCCAACTACCTTTAAATTGTAATATACATGCTCTCAACATGTCCTCTAATGTTTGGATCGTCCGTTCAGACTGACCATCCGTCTGTGGATGAAAAGCAGTACTAAAATATAATTTGGTTCCCATAGCTTTCTGTAAACTAGGCCAAAACTTTGATGTAAATCTGGAGTCTCGATCTGATACAATAGAAACTGGAACTCCAAACTGACTCACAACTCGATTAACATACAACTTGGCTAATTGGTCTAAGGTATAAATAACTTTAACAGGTAAAAACTTAGTTGTTTTTGTCAACCTATCCACAATTACCCATATACCATCATAACTCGCTGGTGTCCTAGGTAATCCAAACAGGAAATCCATCGTAATATGCTCCCACTTCTACTCTGGTACTGGGAGTGGATTAAGTAATCCTACTGGCCTTTGTCTTTCTGGTTTAACTTGTTGACATATTAGACACCTATCAACATATTTCGCGTGCAAGAAGCATGCGTCGGGTAAGCATGCTAGGCGCGCAACCCATGCGTCGAACAGGTATGCCAATACGTTGAGCGGGCAAGCCATCCTATGCGTCGAGTGCTATCGAGTCTACTGAGCAGCCATGCATCGATGCGCTATGCCAAGCGTACACCCATGCGGCGAGGCACGCCCACGTGGCTGAGCGTGCCTATGCTGTCTCTTATACACATCTAGATGTGTATAAGAGACAGGTTGCATACAACCAACACAAAGGCATACATGAGCCGTACGAACATGGGCAAGAAGCATGCATCGAATGAGCATGCTAGGCGCGCAGCCCAATCGTTGAGGTTAAGCACACAGGCCATGCGTCAAGCGAGCAACCCATGCGTCGAACAGGTATGCCAATACGTTGAGCGGGCAAGCCATCCTATGCGTCGAGTGCTATCGAGTCTACTGAGCAGCCATGCATCGATGCGCTATGCCAAGCGTACACCCATGCGGCGAGGCACGCCCACGTGGCTGAGCGTGCCTATGGGACTGAGCGCGCCTATGCGGCCAAACGTGCAAGCGCCTAGGCAGCACGTCCATGCATCGATGGTCAACACCGTGCGTCCATGCTTAGTGGGCTGAGCAAGCACACCTAGCAAGCCATGCATCAAGGGTGAGCGGCCACCCTATGCGTTGGTGATGGCCGACTCATGCGATGGCTAAGTGGGACTTTGTCATCGAGCATGCTTTAGCTAAACTTAATTGATTCCTTAACACAGATTAACTCACTCGCTTAATTCTCGTTTTTTACCCCAGGAATTAAGAACACATCATGGAGAAAATGGATGATAAATGTATGGAAAGACACAGAGAGATGATAATGATGACGATGATAACATTTAATTCTAAAATAAAGCGTTTGATACATGTTTGTGAATGAGGGATTAAAAAAGATGAACATAGAAGATGAATTAGAGAATAGAAACAAATACAGAAAGAGTGTCAAAGTCTTGACACAGATCTCGATCGGAGACTTGTACTTGCCAGCGTATGGATGTGGTGGAGAGGAAAGCTTCCCTCTCAGGCTTTCTTTCCCGTTAGAATTGATCTTTTACACAGAGCTTCAGCTTCGGGAATCGAAAGAATTCCTTGCTCGGAGACTCACTTTTCAGCCTTGTCTTGTAGTTCTCTTGGATTTACTCTGTAAAGTCTCTTCAGACCAGCCTATCTCCCCGTATATCTTTCAGCGAATTTGAGGAAGCTATTTATAGACAAGATCTTGGCTCTTTGAATTTGTGGTCCCCACTGTATAATTATGTAATTCCTGCCATGGCGTAATGGAAAATTTATTTCTGCTCCACGATCAATCCGTCAGAATTGCACAACAAAAAGCTGTACACTTGTCAGAATCATCTGCGAATGCGTTGCTCTTCAAATCTTCGATCGATCGTCGCACGCGGTGTTGTTTTTTATTACCACATGCGGTTGAAATGCGTTGATCGCTAAAGCTCATGATCGATTGTCGCATGCACCGTCATTACGTTGATCATCTCTTCATTCTTGATCAATGGGCACATGCGATGTAGATGCGTTGTACATTTTGTCTTTGAGCCATTAACGCATGCAGTGACCTATTTTCTGCAAAACGGAGACTGAAACATTCTATTTCGACATTGCAATGGTGTTAGTGGATGCGTTTACATTTCATAATTTTTCGTATTTCTCAGACAATTCTTATACTATCGACGTAACTTTCCTCTCTTTTTGCCACAATATCTAAATAAAACAACATAAATAACTTGTATTTTTACAAGTTATCATGCGCCCATCATATCGGGACGACCATTCCTTTCGGCCGGTCGCGCTCAAATTGATGTACGCAAGGGGGAGATTGTAATGAACATTCATGGGGAAAAGCTCCGGATTAAGGCAGTCAAAATCCCAGAGGACAAAGAAAAGAGGGAAAAGCCATCGTGGACATGAAAAGACCATCTCGGAATAAGTAGTCCTTGAGTTACTATATAACTCAACCTCATCAGGGACGTAACTCTTTTGAACATCCTTTTTCCTGCATCATTACTTCATGAACTTTTATCATACTCGTTATTATCTATTATCGCAATTACTTTTTTGTTATTGATTATCTATCTACACTGTTCTTATTCAAAAAAAAAAAAAAAAGAATTTTGTTATGTTTAAATTATTTGACCCTCTTTTTGTTTTTCTTGCAACGATCGAGGCATAGGATTGTGGAGGTGTTACACGAAGGAGCAACTTATCTCATTCTGTCACCGCAATCCAAAGAAGATAGATCACCGTAAAGAAGGATGCATCAATACATAACGCGGGCGACAACGCAAATTTGGGGGTTGTATCCTCCATTCACCTTATTTCAAATTTTGCACTATTGCATCGCATGTTAGTTTTAAAAGTTTTATCATCGCATCCTCTTTGATTATTGCAATCATTTGACATGGATAAATTTAGTGAGTTACCGCATGCTGTCTCTTTGCCAATTATGATTTCAATGATGAAAAACATACTTCTATTCCTTTCATATATACTAGAGTCAACTTAATTTTAAGATAGTTACCTCATGAAGTAGAGCGGGAAAAGAAGCAAAGGCAAGTAGCTCGCCTTGCGTTGGCTAAGGGCAAGGCGATCGTAGAAAGCAGCGAGCCCGCACCGACCAGGAAGCGTTCATCGAAGAAAAAGGAAAATTATGACATGCTGATCGAGATGGGCTTTTTTCCTGCACCGAATCCACTACCCGACCTCATCACAAGCGTGATTGTGGAACATGGGTGGGACACATTCTGCCAGTGCCCATCATCATTTGTGCCTCAGATAGTGCGAAGCTTCTACCGCGGGCGTCTACATGGAAACAGGGATGTATACCTTTAAAGGAGAAACAGTATCCTTCAGCGCAAGGGATATCAACAAAATATATCAGATGAAGGATACCCCTGATGCACCAGGGAACAAAATTATTGATGATCTCACAGAGGCAACAAATGGAAGACGTGCTGAGGGTATTAATGTAGCCGGGCACGAGTGGTTGGTCTCCGCTCAAAGGCATCTGCACCCTAGAGTCCAAGTTGCTTCTGGAGGGAAGGCTCTGGGTTTACCTGGATAAGAAGTGCGCTGATCCCAACAACGCATGATAGAACTGTATCACAGGATTGAGTCATAGCTGCATACACCTCGAGGGATGAGGCTAAGAAGTGGGGCTTATTCACTAGAGCCCAACGAAATCACTTCATTGGAGAAATTGGTGGAGCAGTTTATGAAGAAGTTCTTCCCACTTACTGTCAATGCTAGGCAAGGAAAGGATGTGTTGAACTTTGAACAAAAGGATAATGAGACCCTAAGCACCGCCTGGGTGCGATTCAGAAGATTGGCGAAAAACTGCCCGCATATCGGGATCCCGATTGCGTCTTGATGGAAACATTCTACAATGGCCTGAACAGAGCGACGCAGGCTGTTGTTGACGCCTCCGCGACAGGAGGTTTTATGGACAAGACATACACAGAGGCCAAAGTCATCCTCGACCGCACCTCGCGGAATATGGATGACTGGATAGATGACAGATATGGAGGCCAAGGTACCGATGATGAAAAACTGAAACAACCATTGTCCCTGCGGAGACAATGACGACGTTGGCCAACTAAATGGCCACGGTGACCTCGATCTTCCAATCAATGGCAATTAATCAAGGAGCCATTGCTCCACAATTAGTGCAACTCGTTGCGTCGGCTTAAGTGCCGCAATCAGTTGCTTCAACTGTGGAGGAGCTCACGGAGCTGATGGATGCCCATTGAATCTTCAGCAAGTATGTGCTATCCAAAATGACCCCTTCAGCAACACCTACAATCCGGGTTGGAGGAACCATCCTAATTTCGATTGGGGTGGCAATCCCAACCTAGGGGGGCCAATGAACCATCAAGGGGGCAGTAGAGGAAATCCTCCGTTTCACCACAATCAGGCGTAATCAAGACCACATAACCAGCAACCATCATCATCATTTAATGCCTCGGGAGACTCGCTAGAGACACTGCTGAAGCAATATATGGATAAGAATGATGCAGTGATACAAGCACAAGCATCCTCTATAAGGAATCTAGAGATCCAAGTGGGCCAGCTGGTCTCTGAGCTAAAAAGTCGAACACCTAGAATACTGCCCAGCAATTCTGAAGCCCCGGGATCTACAAGGAAGGAGCAATGTCCTTAAAGACATTGAGCAGGCAAGCTTGACCGCCTGAGGAGATGTGGATTGTGATCACCAAAGACAACGCAATTTTCGATCCATATCTCAATACTATGTTTAAATTGCTTTATTGAATTCTGTTTCTTTAAATTCTAAATCTTGTTTAAATTCTTCTTTTAATTCAAAGTTTGACTTTATGAATTTATTTCTTCATTTACTCTTCGCATTTAATTTGGTCCTGTCTTTAATTCTTTGACTTTTTGTAATCAGTGCATGTGTTTTAAAATGTGTCGCCGCAAGTCTCAGCACTTGCGTTGATGAAAAATGAATAATAAAGATAATAAAACAATTAACAACAAGAAAGCAAGACGACTATGGACGTATCCCAAACCAACCAGGAATACCTTGCATTCACCTAACTCAACTGTATTGAGTTGAAGGGTGTGTTGCGCTCGCATGTGTCCTTTGCCCGTCCTTAGCCAAATGCACTATGTTGAGGCAGTCTCTTATACACATCTAGATGTGTATAAGAGACAGGTTAAGGGGTGTGTTGCGGAGATATATGCGTTGTTGCCCGTCCTCTGCAAAGATACAATTGCGTTGGAGAGCACAATGTGTTATTCTTTTTCTATGCATCCATTCAAATAAAATATTAAAGAAAATTTTGTCTGGTAATTTGGGAAGAAGTCTAATCAATTCGTATCCCCAAGCAATTATGACTTGGCAGATGAAAGGACGCTTTATCTGAAAATTCCATAAATGTGGGAGGTGGAACGACATGCCTGTTGAGCTGCCAGAGGTCAGTCGTCGCACAATTCGCATTGGGCCCCACCACGGCCGAACCTATAAATACAACCTCATTCTTCTTTGGAAACCCTTTACCAGCAAATCGGAAACCCTAGAGTTTTGCTTTTTCAAGCCTTTCTTTCTCCCCAGAAGCTCAAAGTTTTTACCAGACCTTCGAATCCGTTTCAATGGCCGACCAAACCCCAAACCAATTCGCTTCACCTTCCACCCCTGACCAATCAGCCATGCGAGAGGCATCACTTCTGGTTGCTAGTGCCGGTTTGTTGCCTAAGCCCCCACTGTATGCAGACTTATCAATAGAACACGGAGAAACCCTTTGGCCGTTAGGCCTCCTGTGTTCAAAAGAGAAGAAAGCATCGAAAGCATGCCTACGCCAACACCGTTCGTCTCCGCTGAAAGCGAAAGGAAAAGACGAGATGATACGGAGGTGTTTGGCAACATTCTCATTACTTTGGAGTAAGAAGGTGGACTACCCAAGGCAGGGGTTGTAAACCAACCACTGCCTACGGAGGAGGAGGCGGCAGTAGTGGCAGATGAAACAGTAAAGGTTGGAGTAGTGGTGGTGGAAGAAGTGGTGGTTGAAGAAGAAGAAAAGGAAAATGATATCCTGGTCTCGAAGATGTAGGAGGCTATTTTCATCGCAGAGAATTATGAAGAGCCTCCAAGAAGAATAGACGAGGAAGTTGCGATCAAGCAAAGAGAAGAAGAAGAGATCGCAGTCAAGAAGGCCAGGGAAGCGGAGGTCTCATTAGTAACCCCTGACATTGCGATGGAGGAGGTTGCAGGGGGTGTGCTACCAGAAGAGGCCGAGAAGAAAAAATTGAAGAAGACAGCAGAGGTTGGGAAGGAAGAGAAGAAGAAGATGAGCAAAGGAAAGAAGGCTAGAAAAGCGAAGTCTTCACGTCATCGCAAGTCGAGAAAGAATAAAGAGCAAAAGGATGATGACGAAGATGAAGAGGCCAAGAATGAGAGGAGGAAGAAGAAGAAATAGGAGAAAAGATTGCACCGATGGGAGAAGAGACGCCTAAGAAAGGAAGAAAAAGCAAGGCAGAGGGCTGCGAGCCCCGAGAAAGATGGAAAATCAACCTCCGTAAGGGAGGATAGGGGGGAAACAATACAGCTAATGGAACCGCCGCAACCTGAAGCAACACAACTGGTTGCAACATACGAAGGAGAAGAAATAGAGGGAACCCAACGTCGACGTTCAAAGTTTAATTTTAGCTTTGGAAGAGGAGGAGAGAAAAAGAAAAGAAGAAGAAGAGAAGCAAGAAAAGATGGAGAGAGGCAAGCTCATCATTGCAGAGGGGAATAGAAGAAGAAGATTGGAGTTTGAGGAGATGCGAAGCAATAACGAGCTTGCCCGACTTGAAGGGATCCGGAAATGCGAGGAGGAACAGCGCCTATTGCTGGCCTCTGAGCAATTTGAAGAAGAGTTTAAGAGGGAAGAGAAAGAAGAAGAAGACGAAGAAAGGAGGAAAAAGGAAGAAGAGAAGAGACTGTTTTTGGATGAGAAGAGGAGGAAGCACGAAGCTAACAAGAAGCGCTTGTATAAGAGCAAGGGCAAGGAACTCGTTGAAGCGAGAAAGAAGAACAGCGATAGAGTGGGAAAAGAGACTAAGGCAAGCAGCCCGCTTTGTGCAGGCAAAAGGCAAAGACGTAGCAGAAAGCAGCAAGCCAGTATCGGCCAAAAAGGGTCATAAAAAAGAAAAGAAAATGATGATATGTTGATCGAGATGGGCTTCTACTCTGCGCCAACCCCACTACCTGACCTCATCACGAGTGTCATTGTAGAGCATGGGTGGGACATGTTCTATCAGTGCCCATCCATCATCGTGCCTCAGGTAGTGCGAGACTTATACCACGGGCGTTTGTACGACAAATAGGGATGCAGTGACTTTTAAGGGAGAGACAGTATATTTTAGTACAAAGGACATCAATGAGCTTTATCAGATGAAGGACAACCCTGATGCACTAGGGAACAAGATTATTGATGATCCTACAGAAGAATTGATGGAAGACGCGCTGAGGGTACTAGCGCAACCGGGCATACGATGGACAGTCTCACCTAAAGGCATCCGCACCCTGGAGTCCAAGTCTTTGCTACCGGAGGGAAGGCTCTGGGTTTATCTGGTTAAGAAGCGGTTGATCCCAACAACGCATGACAGAACTGTATCAAGGGATCGGGTGATAGCCACATACTATATTGCTCGTGGCATTCCTATCGACATGGGACGGTTGATTACAGGGCAGATTAGAGCATTGATGGGGCATATACGGGGGCAGTACTTCTTCTCGTGGATCGTCTCAAGTTTATGCCTAACTGTGGATGTAGGCATTGATGAGGAGCCTATGCCAGAAGTCCACGACCTCATCAACATCAAAATTCTGAGGATGCTCCTCAAGGATTCCCCGCATTGCCTCGAGCTGCCTGCAAAGAGACCTGCGATAGATTTGAATGCGCCGCAGGAACCCAAACCAAAAAGAAGATGAAGAGAAGATAAGGGAAAAGAAAGGGTTCATGAGTCACTAGCACAAGATCCAGAGCCTATAAACCCTCTTCCCTTAGTTATCCGATCTCTAAGCCCTCCGAGCCCGCCAGCGCAACCCTCTTCTTCTTTACATGAACCTTTTACAAACCTTCCTCTTGTCCCCAACTCTCCTGCTATTCAACCAGTAGCCCCACCTTCACCAAAAACTTCATCACCACACCCCACCATCCCAGCTCCGCAAGTTGATGACCCACACAATTTGGGTGAAGGCACATCTGCCCAACCCCAAAACGGTGCTGGCAAGACATCGCAGGCACAACCATCCTCTACCTTCTTGGCTGTTGAGTTAGCTGAAATGAGAACCCTCTTCTCGCAACAGCAAGAACTTGTCTTCAGCATCATCACTTCTTCAATCATCGATTTGAGGTAGCAATGGAGTGCATTGATTAGATTCAACGCAGTACTGCAACTTCAAGGGAAGCACTCATCAATATCCAGCACAATATGCATAGGATCTTCCTACACCAAAGATAGATAGCGGAACGCAATCAAGAGTATTTCAACTTTCTTACCGCCTATCTGCATGGTTCGATGGTGCCCCCGCATCTAAGGCAGCACTTACTATTTGATGATGCCTCTGTTGCACCGCCTCAACATCCTCCACCGGATCCCCCTGCTCCTCAGCCTTAATGTTTATTCTTTCTTCCAATATTGAGTTTTTTTTTTATATATATATGACCATTCTTTATTTATTCAATTCTATTATTTATAATATAATCAAAGTCTTTGACTCTTGTACAGGCAATAGAAATTTTTTTGTAATGCATTCATTTGTAATATATTTGTATACTTTGTTAATAGTCAATACAATCAGAGTACATAATTCACTCTACTCTTTGCCTGTGCCTCTTTCTTTATCTTCCTTTGTCAATTTTTGTGACATTCTTAATTTTTTATTTTTACGATCTTCATTGCGTTGTTATGATGTATTATATGTTTACACTTAGAAAACATTTCCCATACTTAGTAAATTCTGACTAACACTTAGTTAACTCTTAGTTTAGCAGTACTTTATCTTTTATCTTTCAAAGTTCTGCTCAAACCTTCTTTTTGAAATTTTCTTCTAAGTGTTTGTCTAGTCTACCCAAACAGCGCAATGAGGACCTTGCTCATCTTTAAATTTGGGGGTTGGGAAGGTCTGAGCAGATGAGATCAGAAATATGCCGTATTTAAGAAAATGAGTTCATTTTCATTTTCCATTCAAAAAAATAATAATAAATAATAAATAAGTTATGCAAAACTCCAATGTCAGCACAAGGGAAAATTTCAAAACTGTTCCCAACCTGATAAGAGTTTAGTTGTGGAAGGAGTTTGCTTTTAGTTGGATGTTTGTATGACACCCGTAGGAGTAAGCCAAAACGAAGGTGGGTTTCCAAGAACAACGTAGTATAAATAAAAAGAGAAAAATAAAAGAATGCAAGGGACAACTCCTCTAATTATCATGAGTTAAAGTTGAAACTGGCACACAACCGTAGTTGGATGTTCGCATGACACCCGTGGGGATAAGCCAAAACAAAGAGTGTAACCATGATCAATTATCTCTAAGTGAATAAATGACACAAAGTTTTCTCACCGCATATAGATACATCAAGTTGTTTTGTTAAAGAAGAGATAAACATTCTATTTTGAAAACTAGAAAAGTGTCTTTGAGCAGAATTTTGTTACATAGAAGAATAAAGTAGGGCTTGCTAAGAATTAGCAAGGATAGAAGGAAAGTGGGATGTCAGGTAATGTGCCTAAGTGTAACATTCAGAGCAACCAATCATCGCAGAAATATAGGATAGGAATGGAGCATGATTGCCTTGGTAGAAGGTATACTTGAGGACAAGCATATATCTAAATTTGGGGGTGTGATAACTTGTAGTAATACAAGTTATTTATGCCACCTTGTCTTGATATTGCGACCAAAAGTTAGTAATTATGCACCAATTGTATGAAAATTAGCCTAGTATTAAAATAATTATAAATGTTTACGATTACACCCACTAACACCAAAAAGATGGAAGACAAGCCGAACTTTACTCTGTTTTGCAAGAGACCAAGTCACCGCTTGCGCTCAAGGCTCATGAGAGACTAATCAACGCATCTCTATCACATTGCACTCATCAATCAACCATGAAGAGACGATTACCGCAGTGACGATGCAATACGACAGTCGGTCCAGAGCTATGCTTCAACTGCATGCGGTAATAAAAACAAACACCACATGTGAACCCATGATTGAAAGATGCAACTGAGCAACACAAGAGCGGAGGATTGAGACACGTGTACAACTAACGGTTGTGCAGAATTGATGGTCTGATTGCATAACAGAAGGAATAATATCCTTCCATCTTCGGAATTACCATAACAATCAAGTGGGGACCACAAGGCCGGAGTCAAAGATCTGCACCTATAAATACCCCATTGATTTTAGAGAAAAGGTATGCTATTTGATACGGGGCTAAGTGCTGTGAGATTGTAGAGAGAAAAGGCCAAGCTGAGTGCTTAAGAGAAGAAATCTGGGAAGAAAACGAGATAAGGTCGAGAGGTGAATCTTAGATCCAACCTGCTATACACCCGATCGAAGCTTTGTACAAAGATCCCTGCTACCGGTGGAGCAAGCCTGAGAGGGAAGCTCTTCCTGCCATCAAATCCATCCTATCCGGTAAGCAGATCTCCATCAAATCTGTGCCAAGACATTGGCACTTGTTTGTATCTGTTCTATCTCTCTTTCATTGTGTATTTCATATTTTCTTTATCTCTTCATTCACACACCATGTATCAAACACTTAGTAGAAATATTAAATGTTTCGATAGATTCCATTTACCATTTTCTGTCTATTTTCGTTCACCCATCAATCACTTTTTTCATGATGTCTTCTTAATCCCCTGATGAGCAATATGAATCACTAAGAACTTAATCTGTATTAAAGATATAAAATACGTTTAGCTAAAGCATGCTAGACGGCATCTTCACCTATGAGAGCAGACGTGAAGATGTCATTCTGATCTATCGAGAGAAGGTCAAAAGAAAGTGTTAACTAAAGCAAGTAGTACTTCCAGACATGGAAGCAACCTTGCATTCATTATGTTAGTCTCTGTTTCACAACAGACATGTGGGAGCGCGGCCGATCACTAAGAGGTGTATGTCAAGAGAAGAGCAGAAACAGTATTTGTAGCTTCAATCCGATTAAGAACTTGCGTTGTTTTTATTATTTGTCTTTCTTTTCCTATTCTATTCATAAGACTTATCGAAGCATCCCACGTCTTTGCACAACTTTCACAGCCAGCCTTAATCTCAGCATCTTGTACATGAAGCCTGTATCTTGTAACATCTAGCTTAGGTTTACTGTATTTTTATGTTTTTATCGCATCTTTATTGCTTTCCTTTATTTTATTGCAATTTATATACTTGTACAAACTCATTTTTAAAGATTGAAAACCTGGTCGCATATACCATGAACGTACCGCAATAACCTAAACCATTTCCCCGTGTTCGACCTCGAATCACACCGAGAAACTTGTGATGGAATTACACTTGGTTCCATCATAAGAAAACTTGTGACAACGCATGGCATACTACATGAACGTCCATAATTAACGCATAACTAGAAGTAGTATCACATCATTGTGAGCACTTTGTATCATACATCCAAACGAGTTTACACAAGGATAGAAGGAAATTTCAATGTCAAGTAATGTGCCTAAGTGTAACATTCGGAGCAACCAATCATCGCAAAAATATAAGGTAGGAATTGAGCATGATTGCCTTAGTAGAAGATATGCTTGAGGACAAGCATATATCTAAATTTGGAGGTGTGATAACTTGTAGAAATACAAGTTATTTATGCCACCTTATCTAGATATTGCGGCCAAAATATAGTGAATATGCGCCGATTGTATGAAAATTAGCTTAGAATTACAATAATTATAAATTATCGCAATTACACCCACTAACATCATTAAGATGGAAGACAAGGAGAATTTTACTCTGTTTTGCCGGAAACCAAGTCACCGTTTGCACTCAAGGCTCAAGACGAACTGATCAACACATCTCTGTCACATTGCACTCGTCAACCCAAATGCATTGCGCTGAGGGGTGTGTTGCACGCGTATGTGTTCTTTGCTCATCCTTAGTGAAAATGCACTATGTTGAAGTAGTGTTGCACTGGTAGAAATACCGTGCACCCGTCCTCTAGAAATGCGTTGAGTTAAGAGGTGTGTTGTGGGGATACATGCATTGTTGCCCATCCTCTGCAAATATGCATTGGTGTTAATGGAAGCGCGGTGTTAATTTTTAACCGTGCACCCCTCTAAATCAAATTCAAAAAAAAAATAATAAATTCACTTATTATTTTTCTCTATATAGAAACTAAATTCTTTGATTCTGTGTACAGGGAAAAGTTTTATATTGCGTTAATTGTAATTATTTATATACTTAGTTAATTTTCAATACAATTGAGTACATATTCTCTCTATATGCCTTTGCCTCTTCTTTATCATCCTTTGTCAATTTTTGCAATATTCTTGATCTTTTATTTTTGCGTTCTTCATTGCGTTGCCATGATGTATTATATGCATACACTTAGAACCATTTCTCATACTTTGTAATTTCTAACTAACACTTAGTTAATTCGTAGCTATAGCAGTACTTTAGTTTTTATCCTTCAAAGTTCTGCTCAAACCTTCTTTTTGAAATTTTTTTCTAAGTGTTTGTCTAGTCTATCCAAACAACGCAATGAGGATTTTGCGCATCTCTAAATTTGGGGGTGGGGAAGGTCTGAGCAGATGAGATCAAGATTATGCAGTCATTAAGAAAATGAGTTCATTTTCTGTTAAAAAAAGAAAGAAAGAAAATTTCATACAAAACTTCAATGTCAGCACAAGGGAAATCCTCAAAAACAATCCCAACCTGATAAGAGTTGTCGTGAAAGGACCTGCTCGTAGTTGGGTGTTCGCATGAATTCGTGGGAGCAAGCCAAAACGAAGGTGGGTTTCCAAGAACGACGCATTATGAAAAGAGAAAAAAAATGAATAAAAGAAAAATAAAAGAATGCAAGAGACAACTTCTCTGAATATCATGAGTTAAAGTTGAGATTGGCACACAACCGTAGTTGGATGTTCGCATGACGCCCGTGGGAACAAGCCAAAATGAAGGGTGTAACCATGATCAACGATCTCTAATAAATGACGCAAAAAATTGACCACAGCATATAAACGCATCAAGTTGTTTTGACAAAGAAGAGGTAAACATTCTATTTAAAACTAAAAAGCATTTTTGAGTAGAAATTTGTTATATAGAAGAATAAAGTAGGGCTTTGTTATGAATTAGCAAGGATAGAAGGAAATTGCATTGTCAAGTAATGTGCCTAAGTGTAGCATTCAGAGCAACCAATTGACGCAAAAATTTAGGATAAGGAATTGAGCATTATTAACTTAGTAGAAGATATGATTGAGGACAAACATATATCTAAATTTGGGGGTATGATAACTTATACAAATACAAGTTATTTATACTGCCTTTTAGATATTGCGGGTAAAAGAGAGAAAATATGCGTTGATTGTATGAAAATTTGCTAAGAAATACAATAATTATGAATTTTCGCCAATACACCCACTGACACCATCGCAATGGTAAAAAAGGATATTTCAAGTCTGTTTTGCAGAAAATCAAGTCACCGCTTGCGATCAAGGCTCAAAGAGAAATTGAACAACGCATCTCCGTCGCGTTGCGCCTGTCAATCAATAATGAAGAGACGATCAACGTAATGATAGCGCATACGACGTCGATCCAGAGCTAAACCTCAATCGCATGCGGTAATAAAAAAACAACACCGCATGCGGACACACGATCGAAAGATGCAAAAGAGCAATGCAATTGCGGAGGATTCAGACACGTGTACAGCTAACCATTGTGCATCTTTGATGGATTGATTGCATAACAGAAGGAATATTTATTCCACCATTTCCGAAGCTGCCATAACAATAAAGTGGGGTCCACACTGCAAAAAGTCAAAGATTTCTCTATAAATAGCCGATGAAATTCCATTGTAAATTATACTTGATACGGGGCTATTTTGATACTTGTATATTGAGAGAGAGACTGGTCTGAGTGCTGATCGGAGAAGATCTGGGCAGAATTAAGAGACAAGGCCGAGAGGTGAGTCTCAGGGCAGATCATTCCAAATCCTCGCCATAAAGCTCTATACCGAGGTCCCTTCTACCGGACGAGTAAGCCTGAGAGGGAAGCTCTTTTGTCCATTCACTCCATACGCTGGCAAGCAATTCTACCATCTAGATCTGTGTCAAGACGTTGGCACTCTTCTGTATTTGTTTCTATCTCTGTTCATCAATTGTATTTCATTTTCTTAATCTCTATCATTCACACCATGTATCAGTCGCTAAATATTAGTATTGAATGTTATGATCATTTTCATCTCCATCTTTCTGTCTATTTTCGTTCCTCCATGATCTGCTTTCTCCATGATGTTTTCTTAATCCCTTAGTAATTAATATGAATTAAGCAAGTAAATTAACCTGTGCTAAGGAAATAAACATGTTTAGCTAAAACATGTTAGACGACATTTTCACCTGTGAGAGCAGAAGTGAAGATGCCATTCCGATTTATCGAGGGAAGGTTGGAAGAATGCGTTAACTAAAGCGAGAAGTACTTCCAAAGATGGAAGCAACCTTGCGTTCATTACGTTCATCCTTGTTTCACTACAGAGATATGGGAACGCGACCGATCACCGAGAGGAGTATGCCAAGGGAAAGCGGAACCGTAGTTATATCTTTAACGCAATTAATGAACTTGCGATGTTTGTACTAATTATCTTTTCTATTTCTGACTCATACATAAAGCCTTGCCACCGCATAACACGACCTTTGTATAATCTTCACAATCTGTCTCAAACTCAGTATCATGTATCATGTAACCTGTGTCTTGTATCATAATAGCTTAGGTTTACTTTTACTGTACTTTACTTTTATCGCACAATTTTACTTTATCGCATGTACAAACCACACTTTTATTAATTGAAAAACTCTCAGTCGCATATATCACGAATGTAATGCATTAACCTAAAACAATCCCTATGTTCGACCTCAGATCACACCGAGAAACTTGCGGTGGAATTATACTTGGTTCCAATGCAAGAAAACTTGTGACAACGCATAACATACTACAAGATTTCAGTAATAACGCATATCTAGAAGTAGTATCGCATAAAGAAAATGTGTCTGAATAAGCATAACACAGCATCCACAATCCATTTCCCTCCCGAGTCATCAAGTTTATAGCAATACGAGCTTGTATGATCCATCATTCATCACTATCCACATGCTTATTTAGAATCATCGCATCTTATGCTTGTCAAGTTTAAGGACTTGTATCTTGCATTGGAATCATTCATCCATGCGTTGTATGACATAAGATAAGACATATTTTATGGCCTTACAGTTCTCATCGAGGAAGAAGACCAAGAGTTGGTCGTATCGTGCAGCCTAGGTAAGCAATCGTTGGGATTTGGCTAAACGATCATGTTGATTTTTCTACGCGGTCGTGTAGTATTTACTAAATGATCATTTAGCTAATGCTAAATGATGGGGTAAAGTGTTTGCTCTATTGCGTAGCGTTGTTTGCCTGATCGCGTAGATGCTGGAGATAAATGATCGAGTGGGAGCATTTGATGCTCATCGTTTAATAAAAGACATGCGCACTCAACGATCGTGTACCTCATGCTTCATCGCATAGTGAAAGGTACACGATCGTTGTTAAACGATCATTTAGCTTTGGAAGCGTTGGTAAATGATTGAGTAAAGCGTTTACTCTTTCGTGTAGATGATCGCAAGGTTTTGGTACACGATCAGTGGAGACGCGGACTTCGATTGGACGGTTCAAGATCCGGTTCGCCTGTTTGAACTGGAGACTCTTTGCTTTTGTAATAGTTAGCTTTTGTTTTTGAGGATTTGAGGCTAATTATCTCGATTCAATTTTTGTTTAATACACATGAGATGTATGTGGTTTATATGGCATAGTGTATGGCATATAGATTTGAAACCCACCTTAGGTTGTGCAATTATTCATGCATCATGTATTATAAGTGTTATAATATGGCATGATGAAATTACAAGAAAGCATGCACATGCATCATGAAATATAAGAGTTATATTTATGCATGTCATAAGCATATTCATGCATCATCTTTATATTATAAGCGTTATAGTATAAGGGTGAATGGAAGCACATTTTCCTGGTTCGTTGCTGTGTTGTATAAGTGTTATACAAAAAATAGCAATGAATGAACAATGCATGGAGCATGACACTTAGGCTGTTTGTAAGCATTATGAATGCCTTGTATGTGTTTGCTTCGCGTTGTGGATGGTTTTGGTTGTTTTTGTTATAAGCGTTATAATAGAAATTAGAACTAAAATCGATAAGAAAGAATTGCATGCGGACTTAAGCGAACTTATGTTTTAAAGGGTTTTAAAATTGAATTGATATAGATCTAAGTTCAAGGTTCTAATGGGATTAGAAACCTAGTTTAATCTTTTTAAATCGGTTTAATGGGATTAAATTGATTGTCTTAAAATATTAAAATTGTATTAAATCTATCTATAAGGGACCTTTCGTCTAAGGCGGGTTTTGTCTAGGTTAGGGTACTTAAGCTGACAGAAACGGAACACCCCTACCTGGGAACCTACCTGGAAAGGTGAATTAGATAGATTTTCTGCAAACATGCAATAGTTGGTCAAAGACTTCGTTAAAGAGTTTAATGGATGATGACCAAAAGTTGTTCAATTATCTAAAGTAAATGTTACTCTTGGGCAAACCTAAATAGTCACTTAGTTAAAAATCTTAACCGTGTTTTTTCTAAGTAAACTAAACCCTAGGTTATAAAATAATTAGTGGGAAGAAGAGATATATATGATATGTCAATGATTCCACTCACGTTTCTCCCTGAATGTTCATGCCGTGAGATTCATGCTTGGCCTCGTAGTGCCCTGGGAGCATCTCCCTTCGGATGGTGTTTTCATGAGTCAATATCAAGGTGAACGGAGAGAGTGTTTATAGTAAGTGGGTGAGGATGTGTATCAATATGTCCTATGGTCCCCTTTATTGGTTTACACCGTGAGATTGTTTTTGCACTCCCTTGTGGCGCCTTGGGAGCATCCCCCTTTCAGATGGGTTTTGTGCTGTTGGTCAATATCAAGGTGAACTCTAGAAATGGATAGGGTCACTTTAGTTTTTTCCCTAATCGGATTTTTTCCTTTTAGATTGGCTGCTTGGGGTGGAACTCTAGGGCCTAAAATGGTGGGTCACACTTACGAGAAACTGTTAAGTAAGTTATGATTTCTTGACCAAATCAATGATGGCTAGTCGTTATAGAAGCAAGAGTTGTTCTGATATTAATGGTTGGTTGAGAATGTCTCAATTCAGAGGAGGGATAAATTGACCACCCTTCAATGACTTTTGTCCTAAACCTTTGGAGCGTTATTGCGAAACTAGATGTCACACGGGGTTCATGTTAGTTTTGCTAAACCGTATTGGATGTTGTTTGTTTTTTCAACGAGTATTTGCTTAAACCCTTATGTAGGTCAATGTGTTTTTGTTTTCAGCAACATGTTTGATTTTCCATTAAATGCCTCTAGTTTGATCGATTACATACAGTGGAAAGAGTCTTGTAAAATGTATTTCGTGGTAAACGACCTCGAGTTTGTCATGGTTGAGGAGTGTCCTCAAGTCCTGATCCTTGATGCACCACGAAGTGTTTGTAATGCATATGTGGTGTGGATGAAGGCTAATTCATTGGCCTAACTTCTCATATTGGCTAACATACCTAATGCTTTGGCCAAAAGGGTTGAGAACATGGTCATTGCACGTGAGATCATGGACTCGTTGCAAGATTTGTTTGAACGTCGGTTCTTACTTTTCGAGCACAGAGGGATGGATGACAAAGACACCATTAGTGTCAGTTCCCAAGTTAAACTCCAGGAAGAGAAAGCAAGTGTTGCTGACTCTGTTGAAGTTCATCAACGAGAAGTGTTCTATGATATGGAACTTGGAGCTTATTTAGGTTCTGATACTGATCCCACTACTCTCTAAAAGAGGAGGATGTCTAAAGACAGTAAATATGATTTATTGGTCTTGGAGACGTGTTTGGTAGAGAATGATGATTTTGCCTGGATTCTGAATTTGAATGTTACCAATCATGTCAATTCCTCTTACCAAGGATTCAGTTCCTGACAAAAGTTGCCATAGGGAGAGTTGACTCTTCGAGTCGGTACTGGTGAGGTTGTTTCAGCTGTTGTTGTAGGTAGGCTGAATTATTTTTGGACAAGAAACATTATTTATTATTGGATAATATTTTCGTAGTTCCTCATATCAAAAGGAACTTAATATCAGTTTCTTATCTCATTGAACAAGGTTATACCGTCTCCTTTTTTTAGAGTAAAGTGTTTATTTTTAAGAATGGTATGGAGATTGATTTTGGTTCAATGGAGAATAACTTGTATGTACTAAGGCCGTTAGTCATAAAAGCCTTGTTTAATATTGAAATGTTTAGTACGACGACAACAGCTAAAAGACCAAAGGTTTCTCCTGAGGAAAATGCCCATCTTTGGCATCTAAGATTAGGTCACATCAACTTTAATAGGATTGAGCAGTTGGTGAAATGTGGACTTCTAAAAAGTTTAGAAGAAAACTCCTTGCCAGTGTATGAATCATGTCTCGAAGACAAGATGTCCAAAAGATCTTTTACCAGAAAAGGTTACAGAGCCAAGGAAGCCTTAGAGTTTGTACACTCTGACCTTTGTGGTTCGATAAGTGTTAAGGCTCGAGGTGGGTATGAATATTTCATCTCTTTCATAGATGATTATTCAAGGTACGAGTATCTCTACCTAATGCAACGTAAGTCTGAAGCTCTTGACAAGTTCAAGGAGTATAAGGCTGAAGTTGAAAACTTGTTAGGTAAGAAGATAAAAAGACTACAATCTAATCGTGGTAGAGAGTATATGGACCTCCAATTCCAAAACTATATGATAGAACATGGAATTACATCCCAACTCTCGGCCCGAGGTACACCTCAGCAAAATGGTATATCAGAAAGGCAAAAACAGAACCTTATTGAACATGGTTCGGTCTATGATGAGTTATGCTCATCTTCCAGACTCGTTTTGGGGTTTTGCAGTGGAGACTGCATGTTATATTTTGAACAACGTTCCCTTGAAAAGTGTTTCTGAAACACCTTTTGAGGTATAGAGAGGCTGTAAAGGTAGTTTACACCACTTAGGATTTGGGGATGTCCGGCCCACGTGCTTGTGACTAACTCGAAGAAGTTGGAACCGCGTTCGAAAGTTTTCCTTTTTGTAGGCTACCCCAGGGAAACGAGGGATAGATACTTCTATGATCCGAGTGAGAACAAAGTGTTTGTTTCTACAAATGTTATCTTCTTAAAAGAAGACCACATCAGGGATCAAAAACCACGAAGTAAGCTTGTTTTACGTGAGATTTCTAGTGAGATTGAGACTACTGAGGGTTCAACAAGAGTTGTTGAGGTCGGTACATCTAGTAAACCAGCTCAAGAGTTGAGATTACCTTAACGTAGTGGGAGGGTTATTAACCCACCGAAACGCTACATGGGTTTGACTGAAGCCCAGAACGTCACTTCTAATGATGGGGTCGAGGATCCATTGTCTTATAAAAAAGCAATAGAGGATGTTGACAAAGATGAGTGAATTAAGGTCATGAACCAGAAAATGGAGTCTATATACTTCAATAAAGTCTGGGAGCTTGTGGATCACCCTGGTAGGATAAATCCTGTAGGGTGTAAGTGAAACTACAAGTGAAAATGAGGTGTAGATGGAAAGTGCAAACCTTTAAGGTTAGACTCGTGGTAAAAGGTTATATCCAGGTCGAGGGAATGGACTATGGGGAAACTTTCTCACCTATTGTCGTGTTGAAGTCTATCAGGATACTCCTGTCCATAGCCACATTTGATGATTATGAGATATGGTAAATGGATGTCAAGACTGCCTTTCTTAATGGTAATCTTAAGAAGACCATCTACATGGCTCAACCAGAGGGGTTCGTAGTTCCAGATCAAGAGCAAAGAGTCTACAAGCTTAATAGGTTCATTTATGGGCTGAAACAAGCATCTAAATCATGGAACATTAGATTTGACAGTGCAATCAATTCGTTTGACTTTGATCAGAATGTTGATGAGCCTTGTGTTTACAAGAAGATCATCAACAACTCAGTAGCTTTCCTGGTACTGTATGTGGATGATATCCTACTCATTGGGAATGATGTAAGATTTCTGACTGACATTAAGAAGTGGCTAGCCACCCAATTCCAAATGAAAGATTTGGGTGAGGCGTAGTATGTTCTAAGGATCCAGATCATTCGGGATCGTAAGAACAAGTGGTTAGCCTTGTCTTAGGCATCGTACATCGATCAAATGTTGATCAGGTATAGGATGCAGGATTCCAAGAGGGGTTTGTTACGCTTCACCCATGGAATCATTTTGTCTAAGGCTCAATGTCTTAAGACACCTTAAGAGGTTGAGAAGATGGGACAGATTCTCTATACTTCAGCTGTTGGAAGCTTAATGTATGCAATGTTGTGTACGAGACCCGACATTTGCTGTGTAGTAGGGATTATCAGTCGTTATCAATCCAACCCAGGATTAGATCACTAGACAGCGGTCAAGACGATCCTCAAGTATCTTCGGAGAACGAGGGACTACATACTCGTGTATGGAGATAAGAATTTGATTCTTACATGATACACAGACTCTAACTTTCAGACTGATAGAGATTCTCGTAAATCGACATCGAGATCAGTGTTCACTCTGAATGGAGGGGTTGTAGTATGGCAAAACCTCAAGCAAGGATGCATCGCAGACTCCACTATGGAAACCGAATACGTAGCTGCTTGTGAAGCAACTAAGAAGGTTGTTTGGCTGAGAAAATTCCTTATAGATTTGGAAGTTGTTCCAAATATGGATTTGCCAATCACTCTCTATTGTGATAACAACGGGGTTGTGGCAAATTCGAAGGAACCTTGGAGTCATCGTAGAGGCAAACATATTGAACGAAAATACTACTTGATCAAGGAGATTGTGCATCACAGTGATGTGATAGTCACGAAGATCGCGTCGGAGCACAACGTTGCTGATCCGTTTACAAAGGCTTTCACAGCTAAAGTGTTCGAGGGTCATTTGGACAATCTGAGTCTACAGGACATGCGACATCTTGTCTAGCCAAGTGGGAGATGAAGTATGCCCTAGTTTATTGTAGATTTTATTTGTATTTATCATGTATTGTACATTAGTCTCCCGAGGCATTAGGACAAGTGGGAGATGAGATTGGTATCCTAATTCTCCTGGAGTCTCGTAGTTTGTAAATTATACACATTGTTATGAATAAATAAGAGTTATTTTATTTGGCATTTATTCATATCCAATAAACAAAGCTCCATGGTTATTGTATCTAAACTTAAGCATGATATGAGATTACAAGTGGATCATGCCTTATTGATAACCTAAAAAGGTATGTAGTAGTATAAGAATTAAGGGGGGATACTTGATCCTAGTGACACTACGGATACAACTCGCTTTGGAGAGTTTACAAGTGTTGTGAAGTACTACAGATGGTAGATCCTGACCGTATGTGGAGACATGCGAACGGGGTGTCCTATACAAAGAGTTTGTATAAGACGGACACGAGATGATTCGTTTCTTTATTACACCGTCGATACTTAAGATTATATTCACCTAAAAACACATAGGTGACATGACCTTAATCCTGACTGTTTTGGGAACGCCTGCCTTTGAGGGCGGTCCTTTGATTAGTATGGGTGAGAGTGGCCAGGTGCCAACTCAACATGCCTACCTTCTGGAGATTTTTCTAATTTGGGAGCTGGAAACTCATTTACACAAGATGAAATTCACTCCTTCCCGAAGAGGGTAAGTAGTAGATTATTCTCTTAAGGTTGATTCTGGGTCTTGAACATAGTGTCAATTCTCTTAGAAGAGAGGATCAGTCATAGTAGAAACTATAACTTATGTTCATTAGAGGGAATCAGTGGTACTTAAGAAGTTAATGTACCAGCACGAGCATAACGGTATTGGCCCAACTGTACTTACCGAGCGATCTGTGAAGAGTTATCACACTATTGATTGTGTGGATATGGACACAAATATTATCTGTAGTAAAGATAGTGAGTTGTCGGTCTTTATGGAGTGCCTAGAAGTTAACTAATGGTGGATTCTTGTGACTAAAGAGTTTAGTTAGTTATTCACTACCGTTGAAGATTCAAGCTATAGGTCATAAGGTCCCCTTGGTAGCTCAATGGATTCAAGTTAGAATCAGTTTTGGTGTTGATTTGAAATGTTTTAAATTGACAAGAGGAAATTCGATATTATGATATGATCGGTGTGATGTATGAGATACATCAAGGTGGAGTTAATATAAATGTGATTTACATTAAGTACATAAAATAGAAAAAGACTATGGTTGATATGTTTCATGAGATGAAATATTAAACTATAGGTTATAAATATAACATGGTAGTTGCGTTTCATAATATTTATAATAATATTAATTATTAGATAATTATCTCTTTTTCTCTAATAACCAATTGAATGAGAGGTTATTAGTGGTTTTATGGTAACCGTGAGATAAAAGGAATTTTTTTTTTCTAAATTCAAGAGAGTTACTCAATTTGGAAAATACTCAAAGAATTGCTGTCAAGTGGAATTATTTCACTAAACGATAGTGAAAGAGATACTAAACGATCGTGGAGTGTTACTATACGATAGTTCACTCAGCTGGTCATAGATACTAAATGAATTAGCCCAGAAGTTAACTAATGGTGGATCGTGGAGTGTTACTATACGATTGTTTCACTCAGCTGGTCGACTTTATAGGGACTCAAATGTGAAGATTGAGATTAGATGATTCTAGTATAGAGTTTGATCCGTTATTTATTTTTTTTCTTTTAGTTTCGAACTCGAGTAATGAACTTTTTAAATAGGTTGCCTAATTTTAGATTGGGAAATATTACATAAGTTACTTGTCTTTTTTTCTTTAAAAAAAAATAGATAGGTCAAATCGCGTGTCATATAAAATATAGATACGTCAAATTGCGTGTGGAAGTATTTGGAAGTATCGGTATCCGATGTACTATTCTTTGCTCACATGAAATTTTTGTGCTTAATAATCTATAACCAATTAGAAAAAGGTAATTATAATATTTCTTGGAAAATTCTTACAAATATTTACCAAAAAGTTTAAAAAGTAATTGTATTTTTTATTTTTCGCTCATTCCAACGTCGTTCGTATCAGTAATTACGTCTCAGCATCTCCTAGCACTCGGAGGGAGGGAGGGGGATCGCGATTGTGGCTAAACACCACACTATAGTTTCGGTGACATTAGAACATGCCATGGGGTGCGACGATGATCGGAGCCCTTCTGGGCCTCGGCACTCAGATGTGCTCCAACGCTCTCCGTAAACTCCCTCACATGCGCCGTACGTTCCTCTCTAACAACAAAACCCTAATCTTTTCATTTCCTGATCAGACTTTTCATAACACTTCCCTTGTTTTCGATTTCTATCATTGATCTCATCTCCTAATTTTGCAGATCCTTGGGGGCACTTGGTTGGAATGGGACTGGGAGCCGTGTTCTTCAATGAGCTGGTCAAACGGGACGCTAGGCACTATGAGGCCCTTGACAAGATGTTCGAAACGGTCGAAGCCGCCACCGAGCGCGGCTACTATGGTATTTTTCTTCTTCCCAGAGATTATTTCCTTTATGTTCCTCTTATACCATTGGCATTGTTTTTGTACCATTGCAAATTTTGATTCCCGCTCTTACTCTTTTATAAAGTCCATCCATTCGCTGGGGAATTCCATCCAAAATCTTTGTTGATTTCATCCCGATGGAGAGAGAGTGATCCAAGGGCATCTAACTTGTAAACGATTCATGGTATTGAGGCAAGAGTGACAAACTTCCCATACTAGGAATTTAAATCCTTTTAGGACAGTGAAACTTCCAAAGCATTTTAAAGATGGCCGAATTGTTGGAGGATGTTTATTGATATGTAATTCAACCAAGATCTTGATAAGAAAAATCCATTGGGTTCCAGCTTCCAACTCCAATGATCAGGATGACTATTTTGCTGTACACCAGGCAAGTGAAGTGTAAAATTGGCCCATTCATCAATCTCACTATCCTTTAGATGTCTTCTAAAGTTCAAAGCCCAAACTTCATGTACTGGATTCCAGACATCAGCAATGGAGGCACCTTTCAAGTTGGTGATTGCAAACAGCTGGGGATAGACCTGACAAAGAGGTTCCGTACCAAACCAAATATCTTCCCAGAAAGCAGTGGAGGTGCCATTCCCAACCTACAAAGAATGTTGCTATAAACAAGATTTTTATGCTTCATAATATGTGACCATGGGCTATTACTTGATCCAGTTTGATGCTCCTTAGGTTTAAGGTCGAAATGGTTGGATCCATATTTTGCTTTGATGAGCTTTCTTTTCCATTCAAAAATGCCAAAGCCATTTTGCAAGTAATGTCTTATTCTCAGTCTAACATAAAAAATTCCCAGACCACCATCCTTCAATGGTTGTTCTGAATTTGCCATTTAACGAGGTGAGAGGTGTTGTTGTTTCTGCCACCACACTATAGAAAATTTCTGAAACTCTTGTCAATAAAATCAGCAGACTTGGAAGAAATTTGGTAAAGAGACGAGAAGTAAATGGGAAGCTTTGGTAACGAGGTCTTTAAGAGAGTCAATCTTCCTCCTTTTGAGAGAAAGTTGTGTTGCCAAGAGTGAAGTCTCTTTTCAATTTTATCCATGATGTGCTGCCAAAAAGAGAGAGAGCTGGGTTTACCAAATAATCGGAGACCCAAATAATTAGCTGGCCAAGAACCCATCCTACAGTCAAAATTTTTTTGGGAATATTTTCAACCCATAAATTGCTACAAGTGGCCTAAAAGTTTAGATTTCTGTCGGTTGATGTTCAGTCCCGATGCTTTTTCGAAAAAACCAATCAAACCAAAGAGATTTTCAATCTCAATCTCTTTGTTGGATGAGAAAAGGATGATGTTATCAGCAAATAATAGGTGATTTATATTAATGGAACCATCTCTAGTGGAAAAACCTTCGATGAATCCCATGTTTGCAGCCGATTTAAGAAGTCTACTAAGGGAGTCCATAATAATGATAAAAAGAAAGGAGATAATGGATCTCCTTGTCTATGGCCCTTGTAGCTTTAAATTTGTCCTTTTTTAGTGATGGGGCACACTTGGAAGCTTGCGACCCACGTTCAAGTTTTGTGTGATTTTAATTCTAGGTTATATCAAATAGGTAGAAGTTTGATGCTTGCGTGGCTGCGTGGGGGTCTTGTTGTGCCCAGTTGCTTGAAATAAAAAGGGAAAATTTATCAAATTCTAAACATGAAATAAAAGAATTAAAAATATAAAGTAGGTTTTGGGTTGCAATTGCAATATACCCGTCTCTAGTTACAAAGAAATCAGAAAAATAGTGCAGTTTCTCTATATTCTGTAAAGGTTTTTTCCTTCGAATTTTAGAAAAGTTGTCAATCTCAATTCTCAGAATTTTCATGTTCACATTACTTATATATGTGTATGTTAGTTTCAGAGATTAAGCTACAAAATAGATTCTTTGGGACTCCGACGGTATGTGTCACACTCACACCAATGCCAAGTAAGTTTCAGATTCTTCTTAGACTTTTAGTTATACTTTTAAATATATGTAATAGATTTTAATATTTTTGTTGTGAATACCTTTGTAGAGCTAACTCTAATTCAATATGGAAAGATATTTTATAAAAAAAACAACAATAGAGATAGAGACTATAAAGTCGTCATCTTTTTATGTCTAGGGTGAAATGACATTCTCGCCCCTCCTTGATTTAGGGGTATTCATGGGTTGGGTTGGGATATTTTAGGTCCAACTCTATACTTGGGTGTGTGTATTTCTTAACTCGAACTAACCCTTACTAAATTATAAACCTAAACAAAACTAACCCATAAAAAATGGGTTAGATTGGATTGGTTCGGTTCCATCGATTCTCTTTCAAAAAATCTTCAAGAGGATCTTAGTTCTTTACAAAAGATTTAATGGCCTAATAAAGTTGGAAGATATCAAGTAAGTAACTATTTAATATTCATTGAGATAAAAGAAGACATGTGAAAGCCAAATTCAAATAAGATTCACGGATAAAATATTCAAAATACTAAAATATAAGCAAGATTTCAAAATAGCAATGTCCAAAATCCATAAAAAAGAGTCTAATATCCACAAAATTCATAAACGAAACTATAATGTCTACAAAAGTATCCAAAATTCACAAAGAAGACAAGACTATAATGTCTACAAAATCCACTAGAAAAGAGCAATTTTTTTGAAATTTTAGTAAAATTCCTAAACAAGCTTAACTTCTTAAATCACTCAAAAGCTTAAGTTGACGGATAAAGGTAAATTTAATTAGGGGCTCGAACATAAGACCCTTCTCTGATACCATCTTAAATCACCAATTGGCCCAAAAACTTAAACTGATAGGTAAAGATAAATTTAATTATATATCATCTAATATAACTCACTGTTTTTATCTATAACAAACAAAAATAGAATGTAGGTGAGGATTGAAAAAGTCTAACAAAAAAATATTAATAAAAACAAAAATAAGGAAAAGAGACTTGGCATGAACTAGTGATGACATGAAGGTATTGTAAAGGTGAAGAAACGGGAAGGTGATTAATGGCGATGGTGAAGGACCGTGACGGTGCGAAGGTGTGCAAAGAGCGTGAAAGTGATGGTGAAGATGATGGAAAGTGAAGAAGAAATGTGGTGACGATGACGGTAACGACTCGATTTTTAGAATGGGAGTCGGACCGCTACTATATGCATGCATAAATCTCACAATTGCATTCTCACAAAATTTGCCTAAGTTGAAAATAAATTTTTATTATAAAACATATAAAAAAATAAAATCACTGTTCGGGGTATCCCTAATTTTAATTTAAAATAAATTAAATAAAAAAATCAAATGAAATATTCAAAGAGTTTAAAAGTTTAATTACAAAGCTAGAACTTGAAAACATAAGAGAAACATATGCGGAAACGTTGTCAAGTCCCAAGTGTTATGGAATCCTCATGTCACTCGTTGTTCTATCATTTCCTTTACCTAATATATATATAAAAGTATACAATAAGTGATCCACTACTGGGCCTACTAGGTGTGCAGGTTGGGAAATTTGTACGGATGATCCATGTTTTGGGTCCAAAATGGCAAATGACCCATTTTTAAAAAATAATGTCAATTGACCCTTTGGTGACATCATTGTCATACCAAATTACGTAAATTGCCCTCACAAATGCCTCACGAGGTAAGTCTCACTCTCGTTTGAAATTCCTTGGTTTGATGTGATTGCTCGTCAGTGTACGAATGATTTGACAATTTTTACGACGGAAGCCTCAAATCAATAATACCTAAACACAATTTCTGTAAACTCTAAACTCCATTTCAACGGTGATTACTTCTTTGGTTTTCGACGATGTTTTGTTGAACGGAGATTTTTCAAATGGGGATTTCCAAGACGAGGCTTTTTTAGAACGAAACAGGTTTTTCAGAAAGGTGTTTCATTATTTTGAGTTTGTTTAATTAATTTTGTTGTATTATTTCTGGAAAGGTAGCATTACGAAATTTTGTAGAGTGAGAGAGCAAGAGTAAGAGAGAGCGAGATTAAGAGAGAGCGACAGTACACTTCAATTGCTTGTAGAACCTTAATGACAAATGTTCTCTTGCTTTGTAGGATTATAAAAAAGTGTCTACTTATTCGATATGGAGGTGATTGGGATGAGAATGAAAATTCGTATATTGGGGGAGAGTTGACAGGAATCATTGTGCTTGTTACATTGAAGTATGAAGAACTTAAATCTCACATTTACAAGGTTACAAACGTCAGTTCTTCAGAGTTTGATCTTATACTGAGAATTACATATAATTTTGAATATGAAGTCCCTTCATAATATATAAGGAATGATGATGATGTTCACTTCCTTCTTTTCCGAAGACTTCAATTAGCATTAACGCTAAAATCGAATCAGGACGAATATTAGAAGGACCACAACTTTGCTCTAGATGTCCACAATCTATATAATCAAGTCTAGATGATCTCTCATTACCAACAACTGAAGTATCACCCAATTCTGAATTCAATCTTGCTGGATTAGTGCGGTCGTTGTCTAGTGATGATGTTGATGGTATGGCGTTGGTAGACAATGGAATATCATCCTCTTTCCAATGAAATTTTCTGTCCTCAGTCGTATCATCATAACTCACATTTCCAAACCCCATTCTAATATTTTTGTCTTGATTTGATTTCAGTGTTATAGATAATTGAAGTCTACTAAGCTCTTCTCAGAAAAGAAGGAAGCGAACATCATCATCATTCCTTATATATTGTGGAGGGGTTTCATATTCAAGTTTATATTTAATTCTCAGTATAAGATCAAACTCTGAAGAACTGACATTTGTAATTCTGTAAATGTGAGATTTAAGTTCTTCATACTTCAATGTAACAGGCACAATGATTCCTGTCAACTCTCCCTCAATATACGAACTTTCATTCTCATCCCAATCACCTCTATATCGAATAAGTAGACACTTTTTTGTCATCCTACAAAGCAAGAGAACATTTGTCATTAAGTTGTACAAGAAGTGTACTCTCGCTCTCTCTCGTAATCACACTCTCTCTTACTCTCGCTCCCTCTCATTCTCATTCTATCTCTCGCTCTCTCTCATTCTCGTTCTATCTCTCACTCTTTTAAGAATGTAACATCTCCAAATTTTCAGGTAATTCCTATTTAATTGTCTCGAATTATTTGGGATTGTACTTTGAATTTTAGAAGCTAAATTGATTTATTTCAGGGAGATAATTCAATTTAAATTAAACATGATAGAAGATGTGGATTTAATTCAATTAATGAAAAGCAATAATACTTTAACATGGTCATTCTAAGAAACGCCATGAGCTTAAGAGATGATCATATTTATTAAAAACATATATTTGAACTGGTTGTGCTGGCATAGAGAAATTCTCATATGTGCGGTAAAGCAACTGCCCATATACATCATAATCAATCCCAATATACATAGCAGAGCAATTCTGATTGATTGGAAATTGCTTCTACTTTAGGGTGTCAATTGTGATTCCCCACTTAGTAACTACATGCCTAAGAAACAACTTTGTCCAATTGAGTCTCATAATCATTAAAACTCGATACAAGACTTTCTATTGTCAAGAGTTGAAAAACTTAGTCGAGACAACCCTCATATTACTATTTAGTCCTAAAACAATCACATCTCATTATTTAGAACCTGCTCCGAACGAGCCTAGAAATCTATTTCATAATAATGTTCTTGAAGTCCTTTGATACTATGGAGCACGAGTCCATCTAAAACACATCACCGGAACACCATAATAACAATATCAAATCCCTGAATATGTTTCTTCTAGCATGGATGACAAATTGATTGACTTTATGGAGATAGATATTCTCAAGATAGATTTAAGAATCAGGAAGATTTCAATCTTAGAAACTATCTCCATAAAGTCAATCAATTTGTCATCCATGCTAGAAGAAACATATTATATGTGATGCTCCATGTCTAGAATTCAGAATCTAAATTTGACAACTAATGGTCCAACATTCCCTTGCAACCTGGCTACACTACCATACTCGACTCTTAAAAGTTGATACATAAATGCATGGATTTGATCCCTTCTTGACAAACAAAATTAATGTGCTTAAAGACAACATTAGCGCATAAAATGAACTTCGCTAAATAGCTTATGATTCTATGACCTGGGTGTTAAACCCGAACCCTAATTACTTTAAGTAAGAGTAGGTAATGTGATGTCTACTAATGAGCTATTATGAAATCATGTCTTAGGAATTATAGAAGAAAGAAGGAAGCCATGATGTGGTAGATGACCTAGGTGGCAAAGTGAATGAAGGGTGAATTGATCGGTTGAATTTCACTCAATGTTGGCTAAGGAATGGAGCTCATGTAATGGGCTTGGAGATGAGGAATCAAATACGAGTTGGTGAAGAATTTTGAATGTGGGTTAACTATACTAAGGAGAGAGGTTAATTAAAATATAGAACTAAATTTGTTGGAATTCCCAAACTAGAGAAAGTGGGAAATTAAGAATTTTTCTTTCAAAAGAAAAATGTTATACCCATTAAGTAAATTATTAAATACTACATTAGGATATAAAATTTAAAGGAAATATTTGTTGAATTTCAGCCATTAATCTTCATTAGTGGGCTAAGTGGCCCAAGGAGATTTCATGCAAGTAGTTTGGTGGTCACATTGGAAGGAAGGCCAAATTCATTTAATTGGTTTGAACAAATTACTTAGGCTATTTGTGTAATTCCAGTGGCATTCGAAAGCTCTGTGTGTATATTTTCTGTGGCTGTGCTGCCATAGGGAAAATTCACCGGAATATGGTCGGAGGAGTAAAATAAAGACGAAGGGTTCGTTTCTCGGGTGAATCTAGGCCATCAGTGAACAATTGAAGCTCCAGGACGAATCACGAAAATTTTTGAGCTAAAAATTTGAGGTAATATTGTTAACTCGAGCGGGGGGGAAGCATGCTCTTTGCCTACCCCCTATCATATACCTGATCAAAGCTCTGTGCAGAGACCCCTGCTACCGATGGAGCAAGCCTGAGAGGGAAGCTCTTCCTGCCATGGAAACCATCCGATCCGGTAAGTAGATCTGCATCAAATCTGTGCCAAAACATTGGCACCGGATTGTATTTGTTCTCTCTCTCTTTCATTGTATTCCATATTTTCTTTATCTTTCATTTACACATCATGTATCAAACACTTAGTAGAAATATTAAATGTTTCGATAGATTTCATTTACCATTTTTTGTCTATTTCCGTTCACCCATTAGTCACTTTCTTCATGATGTTTTCTTAATCCCTTGATGAACAATATGAATCACCAAGAACTTAATATGTATTAAAGTTATAAAATACGTTTAGCTAAAGCATGCTAGACGGCATCTTCACCTGTGAGAGCAGAAGTGAAGATGTCATTCTGATCTATCGAAAGAAGGTCAGAAGAGTGCGTTAACTAAAGAGAGTAGTACTTCCAAACATGGAAGCAACCTTGCGTTCATTACGTTAGACTCTGTTTCACCACAGACATGTGAGAAACGCGACCGATCACTGAGAGGTGTACGCTAAAAGAAGAGCGGAACAGTATTTGTACCTTCAATTCAATTAAGAACTTGCGTTGTTTGTAATACTTATCTTTCTCTTTCTAATCTGTTCACAAGACTTGTCGTCGCATCCCGCATCCTACGTCTTTGCACAACCTTCACAGCCAGCCTTAATCCTAGTATCTTGCACATAAAGCCTGTATCTTGTAACAACTAGCTTAGGTTTATTGTATTTTTATGTCTTATCGCATTTTTACCGCTTTCCTTTATTTTACTGCAATTTACATACTGTACACACCTTTTATAAAGAATTAAAAAACCTGGTCGCATATACCATGAACATACCGCAATAACCGACACGTGTTCGACCTCGGATCACACCGAAAAACTTGTGGTGGAATTACACTTGGTTCCATAGTAAGGAAACTTGTGACAACGCAGGGCATACTACCGAGCAATCCCTAATTAACGCATAAATAGTAGTAGTACCGCATCATTGTGAGCATTTAATATCATACGCATATCCCATTGCGTTACAAACTACTTGGACTATTTCTTGAGATTGTTAAGATTGATTTGACTGATTTTCTAGATTGTTTTGACTGATAATTTATGACTGATTGAACTACAAATTTAATAGCATTGACTAATTGGACCGGATTGTTTTGACCATCATGAATGTACTATTGATTGAGGGTATACTGAAAAGTTTTACCCCTAAGATTAATGACTGTAAAATATAACATAGGAGTTATATGAAACTGATGCATGCTATGTTATAGAATTCTTGTTAGTTTTTTTATCTAGGTAGGTGTACACATATGACTGTATATGTGCACATTTATGACAGATCGCGGATCTTCGAGTTACACAGTATAATTGATGCATGTTCCTTCAGGTTTATGTTTACGACTGATTTGTGTACATTTGGTCACACTATGACTGATGCATGTTCCTTCAGGTTCATGTTTACGATTGATTTGTGCACCTTCTGGTTACACATTATGAATGATGCGTGTTCCTTCGAGATCACGTTTATGATTGATAGGTGACCCTTTGGGATCACTACGATTGAAATGATATGGGTGTATACCGGTGTCGAGATAAATTAGCTAACAGGTAACCTATAGGGCCCAATAGTGGGTCACTTACTGGATATTGTTATACTCATCATTTTCTCTTTTATGTTTTTCTTTTAGGCAATGACAGGAATGGACGGGAAGGGGACAGGTAGGGGGCGAGCGACATCTTTGATATAGCCATATGGGGACATTAGAAAACGCTCCCACACATGTTTTTTTTTTTTTTTTTTAATGGTTTTTATTCCTTTCATTTTGAGTACGTTGTCAGAGTGACATATTTTCGTTGATTTGCTTTAGATAATTTTCTTCAAAAATGTTTTATTTGGGATTTTGAACTAAATGTTTGGTTATTGGATTTATTATTAAATTAATATTTCAGTTTAGAATGGTTATTTATGTTTTTTATTGAATTTATGTTATGATGGTCAAAATGTTTGAATTATATATATATATATATATATATATATAATATATATAATATATATATATAATATATAATATATATATATATATATATATTGTCTTTTTCATGATTGAGACAACTACCTTAATTTCAATATAAGCACGAACTTCATTGCGACAATTTTTTTTATAGCACTACCACTTTCACTTTCTACTAAAACATACCACAATTTCTTTAATCCATTCTCATAAACATGCAATTTCATTTTCTTGCTTAAATAAGTACACCATTTTCTATCTTCACTACAATAATGTCACATAGTTTTATCACACCTTAAGATATTTGAATTAAAATATATGTTCCTTTTTTAAAATTCTTCCCTGAGATAAAGTAGTGGCAAGTGATCTCACAATTTTTTTTTCCTATAATGTCAGGGGTAAACAATAATCTCATTCTAGCATCTTTCAAGTCATTAAACGATCAATTAGAACATAATTAAAGCATAAACTAAATAAATACTTTTATTCATAACTTTTCATGAAAACTTTACTTACAAGACATATTTGGCAATGACGAGAATTCGTTAATGAGCCACTTGGGACATTTTGGACTTACAATGTAAGTCAATTTATCGAACCTAAAAACTTAGGCTCTGATACCAACTGTAACAACCCGACTTTTAGATGAGAATCAGATCGCTACTATATGCATGCATAAATTTCAAAATGACGTTTCACAAAATTTGACTAAATTCAAAAGAATAAAATAAAATTTTATTATAGAACCTATAAAATTTGACTAAAGCAATGTAAACTACCTTTACGTCCTTTTCACAACTCATATGGTGTTTTAGAAACACTTTTTGAGGAAACCATGTTCAGAATATATACCGCAATTTGTACTGCATACCCCCAAAAGAATTAAGGTAACTGAGTAAAACTCATCATTGACTGAACCATGTCTAACAAGGTTTGATTTCTCCTTTCTTGCAACACTGTTTTATTGTAGTGTTTTAGGTGCTGTGAGTTGGGATTGAATTTCTTGATCTACCAAATAGTTCTAGAATTGTAATTCCATATACTCACCACCTTGATCTGATCGAAGTGTTTTAATTCTTTTATCTAATAAGTTTTCTATTTCGGTCTTAAATTCTTTGAACCTTTCGAGAGTTTCATACTTGTGACTCATTAAGTAAATATAGCCATATCTAGAATAGTCATCAATGAAACTAACAAAATATTCATATCCACCTCGTGCTCTTACAGTCATCGAACCACAAAGGTCTAAATGTATAAGTTCGAGGGGTTCTTTGGCACGAAAACATTTCCTATAAAAAGATTTTTTAGTAATTTTTTCTTCAAGACATGATTCACAAGGAGGTAAAGAACTGTCTTCTAATTGATTTAGATGAAAGTTTTTAACTAATCTCTCAATCCTGTTGAGATTTATGTGACCAAGTCTTAGATGCCAAAGATAGGCATTAGGAGAAATTTTTCCTTTTTTTATTTTGAGTTTCTGCCGTTTTAAATATCTCTATATTTAAACAGGCTTTTTGCTTCAGTTGGTTTTAATACATATAAGTTATTTTCAAGTCTTCAGAACTAATATGAACATCTCTTGGAAAAACGAACACTTTATTAACTTCAAAAGATACTTTATACAAATTTTCCAACAGATATGATATGGAGATCAAGTTTCTTTTCATCTTTGGTACATAATATACATTTTTTTAACAAGATAAAAGATTCTCCAAAAAATAACTTGACATCTCCCACTGCTTCAGCTGAAAGGAATTCTCCTGTTCCCACCTTGAAAGTCATTTCGTATTCTGAAAGTTGATTCCAAGAACTAGTTTCCTGTAGAAAAGTGCAAACATGTTAACGGTGCCTGAATCTAATATTAAAGTCAAGTGAAAATTTTCCACTAAACATCTTTCAATTGCAAGTAAATCTGATTTACCTTGATTTTCCTTTTCCTTTTTTTTTCTCAACCAAATATTTTGGGCAATTTCGTTTCCAGTGCCTGTCTTCTCCACAATGGAAACGTTTTCTTTTGGGAGCTTTGTTTTTCTTTGCAATAGGTTGTTTATTCCCTTGTCCCCTTTTCTTCATCTATATACTTTCTTCTTTAGATGATGAAGGGACAAACTTCTTTTTACCTGAGGGTTTCGTTCTCGACGATGAACCCTTCAGAAATTTCTTTTGTCATGAAACAACATTTACTTCACTTTCTTTCAACTTCATCATTGACTGATAAGTCTGTCGTTCATTTAATAAAGTAGTCAAATTGTAATTAATCTTATTCATTACAACATTAGTATGAAAGGTTAGGTAGCTCTTCAGAAGAGACTCTAAAATCAAACTAACTTGACTGGTTTCGTCTATGGTAGCCCCATGAGCTTCTGCAATATTAAAATGAACCATCATGTTTAGAACATGTTCCCTGACATTGGTTCCATCTTTCATGCGCGAGTTATAAATATATTTTATAGCCTCGTGTCATACAAAAGATGATAGCTACCTGAACATTTCCTATAACGACGCCATAATTTCACGGGTTGTGGGCATGGTTTCATGTTTCTTGTTGAGCACATAAGATATTCTCACTAAGATATAGGCCCTCGCCTTTTCATTAACCCTTATCCACCTATCATAAGCATCCCGAACACTTCGGTTTGAAGTCGAACTGGGAATAGGAGGACATTTCTTCGTTAAACAAATCTTAAATCATCAACTACTAATACTGTGTTTAAATTTGACTTTCAGTTGACCCTCTCCATTAAATTTGTCAGAAGCAAGAAGTTGTATTATTGAGTTCGACAATGCTGAAATTAATCTTATACATCTAAATCCAATTTTAGCAAATAAATAAATAAATAAATAAATAAAGTACCCATATTTCTTTATTTACTTGCAATGGTACTATCGTGAGTTAGAATAAGTGTTACCTGAGACAGTCGAATACTCATTCACTAAAGTAAGACATTCTTGAATAAATATTATCTCCAGAATAACTCATATTCCAAAAGTCATTTAGCTATCGTTTTCAGTCAAAAACTTACTAACACTTAATAATTTTGCAAGTGTGACCCGCCATTTTTAGATCTTTTAGAACGGTATGAACATGCCCCGAACTAGAAGACAATGTTCAAGATGGAACTATAAGACCCTATTCATTTCTGAAGCTTGGATTGTTCCGAATTCTATGCTACAACCCTCCGAAGGGATCACCACAGTTAACGACTAGCTAGTGTTGCCTAAAAACAACAACAGACACAACATAGAACTCTCATGGTTCAAACTAATGGAGGAGACCGTAGGATATGTTGACACATTTTCTTTACCCATTTACTATGATCTACTTCCATCATTCACCATGTTATTGACCCATGCAAACACTTTTCAAATGAAGTAGTCGAGGTAAATTGACACGAAGCCGAGCATGGATCTCACGTTGTGAACTCTTGAGGACGTGAGAGCTAAAAACGATATATCAAATATATTTTTAATCTTCCATTAAAGTATTCTAAATGTTTGGGTATTCTTTATTAGCTTTATTACGGCTAGTTTTAAACAACCTAAGTCTATGTGATTATTATCCAAGTATAACGTTTATATTTGGATTTCAACATATAATGAAACTAATTTTAAACCTCACATCACTCACGCAAGCTCATAAAATCGGTTAACAATTCTCAACATTTCGATCATAATCCCCAGGTAGGAGGTATTATGTAAGACCCTAACACTAAATCTAAAGTGGAAGGTTAAATAGAGAAGAAAAATACTAAGTAAGGATATTGGGGCAAAGAGTGAAAAACATTAATACTAAATTATCCAAAAAGGTGACCAATGGGCCAACGTATATGGAAGGCTTAGGCATGTTAAACGCAAGAGTGCATGGAGAATGGAAGTAAGAAGACTTGAAAAATGGCTTAGGACTTGCATACAGCCAATACAAAGGCATGCACAAGATATGCAGACACGGGCAGGAGGCATGCATTGAGTGGGCATGCCAAGCGCACAGGCCATGCGTCGAGGCCAACGTGCAGCCCATGCGTCGAGCAGGTAAGCCAGACGCCCATCCTATGCATCGGGCGCTACCAATTTTGCCGAGCAGCCATGTGTTGATGCGTTATGCCAAGCACACGCCCATGCGGCAAGACACGCCTATGCGGCTGAGCGCGCCTATGCGGTCGAGCAAGAAAGTGTCTAGGCAGCACGCCCATGCATCGATGGTCAGCGCCGAACGTCTATGCCAAGTAGGTCGATCAAGCATACCTAGCCATCCATACGTCGAGTGTGAGCGGCCATCCTATGCGTTGGTGATGGCCGACTCATGCGATGGCTAAGTGGAATTTCAATGGAGGTAAGTTGATGCATTAAGGACAAAGAGTAAGGCTAATTGATGGAAAGGAACTCCAAAGAGAGATGCCAATAGTTATACGATCATAAGTCTTACAATTTAAATAGAGGAATATGTTTAAGTATTTAAGTGATTTAGGTGGCAAAAGGAGGATCACACAAAGTTTTAGCAGGAGGTGCACAAAGGAGATTACATGCAATGGAGGTCTTATCACTCTAAGCAGGAGTGGGTGAAGGTGATTACAAGCAAAAAAGGAAATTTTGGCTGGCAAGTTGAGGTGAGAACAACTCAAGGATAGGCTGGAGTAGGCTAAGTTTTGGAAGCTCCAAAGTGAGACAAATGGGAGTTGAGTTGTCACAAAGGGTGAGTTTGGAATGGCTATAAATAGAGGGGTTGGGCGAGATGGATTTATTCATACCATCACCAAAATCTTTTATTGAGAGCATATTTAGAGTATTACGTTCGAGTTATTAGGCTGCCAAGTTAATGGAGTTCAAAAGAAACAAAGGTTGCATTGGTGAAGCATTGAGCCAGCCCCGACGCACAGCCAGCCAATGCATCCGGCACCTTCCGCGCTCGCCTTGCAGCGTTGCGTTCGCCCATCAGCGCTCCTCGCTCGACGCATCCCGCGCGCTAGCTCAGTGCAGCAGCCCCACCGTGCGACACATCACGCCCTGCGCAACAGACCACCGTGCAACGCGCGCCCAACGCGTCAGCCACACTGCTGCGGCACAGCACGCCCACCCTGCCTCTTGCCAAACGCCCAGTTGCCTACCACAGTCCAAATAACCTCTAAAGAGGCTAATTTTAGGATCTTGGCTAAATTGGAGTAGGGTAAGCTGGTACTTTGATTATAAAATGATATTTTGACCATTTTAACATTATTTATTGATATAACAAGTATTAATTGAGGAATTTTTTATTGATATGGAGGAATCCTCAGGAAGGTATTCTCAAGGTGATTTTAGTAGAAAAACTTGCTTACGGTGAGTGTTTACTTAGTTTTATGCGTTGATATGTTGATAAATGCATATGTAAGTGCAAGATGCATGCTTATGATGTTATGTTGTCTGCCATGATATTGTGAAATTTCTATGGAAACTGACATTATACCCGGACTACATAAGTTAGTATGCTTAAAAAGGGTACTTGGCGGGAAAATATAGTCAGCCTCGGTTGGCGGGAAATAATAGTCAATGACAACTGACGGGAAATATAGTCAAGTTACCTAAGCATGACTAGCGGGAAAAGAATTATCGATGTGCACACTGGCGGGAAAAGTGGGTTATAGGAAAGTTTCCATAAAAAGTTGTTATGATTGATAATATGTACATGATATGAACATGCCAAGTATAACATGGAACTGGATGATGATTGAATGAATTTACACATGATCATGTATAAATTATACTGAAATTGTGATTATGTGATTGACTTCCCAAAAATATGTTTTGCAAAGTGATTATTATTTTAAAAGCACCACTCACTGGGCTTAGTAGTTCACACTCTTCCAAATGTTTTCTTTTATCCCTCCCCCCCTCCAGGTAGCAAAGCGGAGCGTTCAGCAAGGAGTCTATAAACCACCAAAACATCAGGACTTGGTAAATTCTTAGGGCACAGCCCAGATCATGTGATAAAGGAACATAGGAAATTGAACTATATGTATGAAACTTAGATAAATTATAGTAAACATGTTAAATTCTTTAATAGATAAGGGGGAAAATGCTAAATTAAAATGTTATTTTGGAATACTACTGATGTACCCTCATGCTCCCTTCCAAGTCTTGGGGCTAAGGCTAGGGAGGGGGTGTGACATGTTACGTAAACCATCAACTTAAATATCCATAGTCTTAGACAGGATTATGAATCAATTGAGTATGTAAGCAAATTTTATAAGATAACGACCTATTTTAACTATTAAAACAAGTTGTTAACCTAAGTGAGAATGTTGTTTATCTTTGTTATAGATTTTAATGTCTAATTTAATTTTATAACAACTTACAAAGACATGCTAAGCTTCCATAACATGCATCAAAGGCATTCATCATTTAACATAACCTTTATATTAAAACATTTGAAATCCTATACATGCATACTATATATAATACTTTATAACATACTTTCAATGCATGTAACATACTTCCTATGATGGGATTTTAACTCTACATGATATTTTCTATGCACATACAAGATTTATTTAATTATAACATACATCACATGCATAAATAATTAAATACAAACTGGTATGGTTTTAGTTTTGGCATTTTCAAGCAAAAAAATGCCTAATTATTACAAAATTAAACAAAAACCGACTCCAAAAACCTTCTGGATCGTTTGAACTGCCTTGAACTGGACCCGAACCTCTTCAATCAGGCCTCCAATGCTAAAAATGGGCTGAACCGGGAAAAACCCATCGAGAACCATCAAGCAATAAATACCATCGAGCATACCATCAAGCATCAAGTATGACATCTAACATCATCGAGCATCGAGTATCTCACAAGATACCATCGAGTAAACATCATCAACCATCGAATAAGGTATCATGCATCAAGTACCATCAAGTATGGCATCGTGCATCGAGTATTTCATGAAATATCATCGAGTATGAGCATCAAGCATTGGGTATTTCATGAAATATCATCGAGTAAACGCATCAAGTACCATCGAGTATGGCATCGTGCATCGAGTATTTCATGAAATACCATAGAGTAAGCCATCAAGTATTTCATCGAGCATCGAGTATATGGCAGTGGTTAAAATTCCAGTTCCTGTTGCTCGACCTTCTTCACTTTTTTCTTCAATTGCATCCTAATTGTAACTCTAATGACTCCAATCAAATTACAGACACTTAAACACACATTAAGGCCCATGAACAAATTACAAGAATTACAACATAATTGAAAAGATTTAAATGCCAAAACTCAGAAAAATCATATCAGTTCACCATTTTCATACAGTTTACGAAAAAACACCCACCAAATTCAAATTAATAATAACTGAGTGCTTAAATCATGCTCTGATACCAATTGATGGAATAAACTAACACGCAACGGAGAAAATCAGAATCAATAAGCACTCTAATTACACTTAATTTTAGTTTAAAACATGCTTTAGAAAAACTATTTCACAAGAGGGTTTGTTGAACACAATACCTTTGATGAATCTTCTATAAAACTAGCTGAGTTCCATGAAAAGATAGAATATTCTTTAAAACCAGCTAAGTTCCACGAAAAGATGCTTCAATCTTTAAGTAGACCACCACAAATATCTTCTCAACTATTCTCTTGCAAGGATTGTGTGATGGAAACACTAAATTGAGCTGGTTTTTATAAGAATGAAGAGGATTAATTGAGGGTTTCAAATTTTGCAGAATTTTTGTAGAAATTTTGAATGCATGGCTAATCAGTCAGCCTAACACTCCAATTTATAAAGCCTTTAACATGCAATATCAGAGCTTTCATGAAGGCTAGCTCTTTCTTCATGAAATTAATAGAGATTGAGTGGAATTGGATGAATAAGATGCTTGCACCTTTAGTGGAGATTTCCAACTTTTGGAATTTCCCTTTTGTTTTCCAAATTGAATTTTCAAAATTGATTTCTAAAATTAATTTAATAAATAAACTGTTTATTATTTTTATAAAAAAGTAATTCAATTAATTAATTTTAGATAAAACAAATTAATTAAACCTTTTAATTAATCTTGTTAATTTAATATCTAATATTAAATTAATAAAACTTCACTACAATGAATTTAATTTCATATAATTAATATTTAAATTATAATTTAAACATTAATTGATTCTCCAATTTTGTTTAATTTCGATAAAATTAAATATTTCAATTGTATCAAATACAATTAATAGAAACCCTAGTTGAATTTGAACATTTCAAATTCTAAACTCTAATTTCAAATCTCATCAAGATTACTCAATTTACTAATCCAAATTATGAGCTAGTAAAGGGACCTTATGAACCTACAGATCATGAGCTCCAACGATTTGCAATTAATTGATTAAACTCTTTAAATTGAATTAATCACTATTCGTTAACTACCAAGACATTCCAATATAGTTGGATAGTTACACTCTTCTCACTGTAGATATATTTTTGTTCATTTTAACCATAATTCGTAAGTCAATCATTCACAGGTCGTTCGTATTTACAACTGGGTCAAAGGTTACCATTTTACCCCTACAAATACATCTTGCTCCTTAAGCTCCCACGTATCCTCCATTGAACAATTGATTTATAGTCCAACTTATAAATCATAACTCTCTCTATCATGAGAGGACGGGGCCTCGTTGTTCAAGACTAAGCATCAGCGCTTAAAAGAACAACCTATCTGCTAACCCTAAGTTGGGTAGGAGCGAATTTCATATTGCAAAGCTATGTCCCCAGCTATCTATCTGGTCTTATTCCCAAAAGATAATCCCGAATAAATAGGAATTCATAGTTAGCTCAGGATTAAGATCGAGTTACCCTAAGTCATTGAGTTTGAAAAAGTCACTTTTAACAATAAACAATTGTTATAAAGAAAAGTGACTGTTTCGAGGTCTGGTCTTATGCAAACTCATTACACAAGATGCCTCCACCCACATGTCTCCACATGAATGATTTTTGGATCACATCATTTGTATTAGTATACAAAATGGACCGCATCCAATAATGTCATCAGGATGAGGTACCCAATCTCATTTATATACTTATAGACCATTTTTGGCTATGTACTAAAACTTGATCCTCTATTATGTCGCCACGTAAAGTTAAAGTGTTTATTTTATAGCCATGAATTCGTTTATTGGATTTTCATAAAAAATGCAATATCAATAACAATTTATTGACTAAAATACTCAACAATATTTTTATTGATAAATAGAATATGTTAATAATATTTACGAACTACGAGTTTAGGACATTCACAACAAAACCAACTTTGTAGCCACTCACATATATGCTCCAATAGTTTTGTGATTTAGGGGTGGTCATTCGAACCGCAAAAACTGAACCATTTCTAAAAATTGAACCGAAAACTCAGTGAAATCAAAAAATGCGGTTTGATCCAGTTTAAAGAAATTTTGAAACCGAATTAATTTAGTTCGGTTCGGTTTCACTTTTGAAAATCGAATTTGAAATCGAACCGAACCGTTTTTAACTAATATATATATTTATTTATTTATATATTTAAAAAAAGAGTAAAACCGAACCAAACTGAACCATTTTTAATTATAAAAGAATGTAACATGGTTTTTTTAAAAATGCCAAAATCGAATTTGAAACCGAACCAAACCGCATATATGCGGTTCGGTTCGGTTCGATTTGAACCAATAAATCGGTTCGATTCGGTTTCACATTTTAAAACCCCTATCGTGACTGGTAGTTCTCGTGCATCTTTCAACACTCCATCGAGACATTCTACTATATTTGTCATCATCTTGTCATACCTACAATGGACTTGATAAACCCTTCCCCATCGTTGTAATCCAACTTTCTCAAGATAGGCCATCACACCAGGATATTTATAGAGTTTAACCCAATACATTTGAAACTCAGACATTCTATAAGCTTTCGTTGCTAGGTAGAAGTGTGGGATTATGTCCTTATTCTTAAATTTGTCAATCAAATTGTTCCAAATATGGTATATACATAGGGCGTGAAATGCATAAGAGAATATACTTGAGACAACCTTTGCAATTGAGTTGTAGTGATCTAATATAACCACTAAATTCGGAATGTCTGCTATTGAAACCTTCAAATGAGTCATGAACCAAGTTCATGATGCATCATTCTCATCATCTACAACACTGAAGGTGATAGCATATATGTTATTATTGCTATCAATACACATTGCTATTAATAACACATTTTTGTATTTCTTGTGCAAATGGGTCCCATCAACAATGATTACTGGGCGGATGCAGTTAAAAAAACCCCCTGATACACGGACCAAGTACCATGAATACATAAAAGTATTGCCCATCCTCTACTTCAATCTCAAAGATCGTATCTGGATTTGTAAGCTTAATTGCCTTGCCATAGGCCCTAAGAATAGTATATGATCCTTTTGGTGACCGTCGTGCGAACACCAATCCATATTCTCTAGCATGGTAAACTTGCCCGTAACTTATGTTCACTTCATAATCTCATCGGTCATCTTCAATTATATCCCTTAGGCAATATCTTCGATCAACTTGTTCGTATTTGGACTTGATTAAGTGTCCAATCATCCAACTTTTTGCTTGTCAATGATTACATTCTCATTTCAAGAGAACATGTATGTTCGCTTGGATATTTCATCACTTTGAAGGAATCACTTTCTTTCATTTATTTTGCACGGACCCTTCATTTGCATTCCTCAACCAAACATCAGATAGTTAGCAAGATCTTTGTTGACTTTTTCACATGGTAGTCAAAGTTCTTTCTTAATGCAAGCATCAATAATTTAACAGACAAATCATATTTCGAAAAGAAAATTTGACCGACCTTTATATCCTCGTCATTCAGAAAGTCATTGTGATGAGGTCATCATACGAAGGGTCTTCAAATGGTATAGGTATATCTATCAATGGTTAGGTTGGAATGGTGGAATGCATTTGAACTGAAGGCATCACAACTAGTAGGACGGAAACAGGTGGGGTTGTAACATGGATGTAAGGTGTTGGAGGAGTTTGTGTTCTTGAAGATTATCCATATCAATGTTTAGTATCAAACTGTGAAGTACATCTTGGTCCACTATTGTGACCAAACCAAGCTTCACCTCAGTTATCCTCCAAATTACATGGCTTAATATGATTATCCAGTGAAGACATGGTGTGAATATTACGTGTTGGAATAGTTGCAAACCCAAAGTTTTAGGTGGTTCAAATGGTATGATCGATTGGATTGCTGATAACTTGTAGAAATACTAATTATTTATGCCACATTATCTAGATATTGTAGCCAAAAGTTAGTAATTATGCACAAATTGTATGAAAATTAGCCTAGTATGACAATAACTATAAATGTTTGCGATTACACCCACTAACGCCAAAAAGATGGAAGACAAGCCAAACTTTACTCTGTTTTGCAGGAGACCAATTCACAACTTACGCTCAAGGCTCATGAGAAACTAATCAACGTATCTCTGTCACATTATGCCCGTCGATCAACCATGAAGAGACGATTACCGTAGTGACGGCGCAATGCGACAGTCGGTCCAAAGCTATGCTTCAACCGCATGTAGTAATAAAAACAAACATCGCATGCGAATCTATGATCGAGAGATGCAGCTGAACAACGCAAGAGCAGAGGATTGAGACACATGTACAACTAACGGTTGTGCAGAATTAATGGTCTAATTGCATAACAGAAGGAATAATATCCCTCCATCTTCGGAATTACAATAACAATCAAGTAGGGACCATAAGGCCGGAGTAAAAGATCTGAACCTATAAATACCCCATTGATTTCAGAGAAAAGGCATGCTACTTGATAAGGGGCTAAGTGCTGCAAGATTGTAGAGAGAAAAGGATGAGCTGGGTGCTTAAAAAAAGAAATCTGGGAAGAAAACGAGATAAGGTCGAGAGTGAATCTCAGGTCCGACCTGCCATACATCCGATCGAAGCTCTGTGCAAAGATCCCTGCTACCGGTGGAGCAAGCCTGAGAGGGAAGCTCTTTCTGCCATCAAAACCATCCTATCCGGCAAGCAGATCTCCATCAAATCTGTGCCAAGACATTAACACTTGTTTGTATCTGTTCTAACTCTCTTTCACTGTGTATTTCATGTTTTCTTTATCTCTTCATTCACACATCATGTATCAAACGCTTAGTAGAAATATTAAATGTTTCAATAGATTTCATTTACCATTTTCTGTCTATTTTCGTTCACCCATCAATCATTTTGTTCATGATGTATTCTTAATTCCCTGATGAACGATATGAATCAGTAAGAACTTAATCTGTATTAAAGATATAAAATACGTTTAGCTAAAGCATGCTAGACGGCATCTTCACCTGTGAGAGCAGAAGTGAAGATGTCATTCTGATCTATCGAGAGAAGGTCAGAAGAGTGCGTTAACTAAAGCAAGTAGTACTTCCAGACATGGAAGCAACCTTGCGTACATTAGGTTAGTCTCTGTTTCACCACAGACATGTGGGAGCATGACCAATCACTGAGAGGTGTACGCCAAGAGAAAAGCGGAATAATATTTGTACCATCAATTCGATTATGAACTTGCGTTGTTTGTATTATTTGTTTCTTTCTTTCTATTCTGTTCACAAGACTTGTCGCCGCATCCCATGTCTTTGCACAACTTTCACAGCTAGCCTTAATCCCAGCATCTTGTACATGAAGCCTGTATCTTGTAACATCTAGCTTAGGTTTATTGTATTTTTATGTTTTATCGCATCTTTACTGCTTTCCTTTATTTTACTGCAATTTACATACTTTTACAAACTTATTTTGAAAATATTGAAAAC
>NW_024064949.1:192419-215472 GCF_009727055.1 Benincasa hispida | reverse complement strand
TCTGCAAGGTGAAGACCCACATGCCCACCTGACCAGCTTCGTCGAAATGTGCGGCAATTTCTCCCTACCTGGCGTGACCCCAGATAATATAAGGTTATATCTGTTCCTTTACACCTCGAGGGATGAGGCTAAAAAGTGGGCTTATTCGATGGAACCAACGAAGTCACTTCATGGGAGCAATTGGTTGTGCGGTTTATGAAGAAGTTCTTCCCACCTGCCGTTAATGCAAGAAGACGAAAGAATGTGTTGAACTTTGAACAAAAGGAGAATGAGACCCCGAGCATGGCCTGGGTGCGATTCAGAAGGTTGGTGAAAAATTGCCCGCATATCAGGATTCTCGATTGCGTCTTGATGGAAACGTTCTACAATGGCCTGAACCGAGCAACGCAGGCTATTCCTGATGCCTTTGCAGCAGGAGGTTTTATGAACAAGACATACACGGAGGCCAAAGTCATCCTCGACCGCATCTTGCGAAATATGTATAACTGGATAGATGACAGATATGGAGGCCGAGGTGTCGATAGAAGAAAGACTGAAACAGCCATTGTCCCTGCGGAGACAATGACCACATTGGCCGCCCAGATGGCCACGGTGACCTTGATCCTTCAATCAATGGAAATTAATGAAGGAGCCATTGCTCCACAATCAGCGCAACCTGATGCACCGGCTCAAGTGGCAGCAATTGGTTGCGTCAACTGTGGAGGGGCTCACAGAGCTGATGGATGCCCATTGAATCTTCAGTAAGTGTGTGCTATTCAGAAAAACCCCTTCAGCAACACCTACAATCCAGGTTGGAGGAACCATCCTAACTTTGGTTGGGGTGGTAATCCTAACCTAGGGGGCTAATGAACCATCAAGGGGCAGTAGAGGGAAATCCTCCGTTTCACCACAATTAGGGGCAAATAATACCACATAACCGGCAACCATCATCATCATTTAATGCCTTGGGAGGCTCACTAGAGATGCTATTGAAACAGTATATGGACAAGAGTGATGTAGTAATGCAAGCACAAGTGTCCTCTATAAGAAATATGGAGATCCAAGTGGGCCAGCTGACCTCTGAGCTAAGAAGCCGAACACCTGGAACACTGCCCAGCAATTCTGAAGCTTAGGATTTATAGGGAAGGAGTAATGTCTGTGAAGACATTGAGCAGGCAAACCTAACCGCCTGCGGAGATGTGGATTGCGATCACCAAAGACAACGCAATTTTCGGTCCATATCTCAATACTATGTTTAAATTGCTTTATTGAATTCTGTCTCTTTAATTTCTGAATCCTGTTTCAATGCTTCATTTAATTTAAATTTTGACTTTACGAATTTATTTCTTCATTTACTTCTGTGCATTTAATTTTTTCCTGTCTTTAATTCTTTGACTTTTTGTAATCAGTGCATATGCTTTAAATTGTGAATGATTGAGTAATAAAGAAAATGTATCGCCGTAATTCACAACACTTGCGCTGATGAAAAAAAATGTGTGTAAAATAAAGATAATAAAACAATTAACAACAAGAAAGCAAGACGACAATGGACGCATCCCAAACCAACTAAGAATGCCTTGCGTTCGCCTAACTTAACTGTATTTAGTTGAGGGGTGTGTTGCGCTCGCATGTGTCCTTTGCCCGTCCTTAGCAAATGCACTATGTTGAGGTATCCTCCAGAAATGCGTTGGTTAAGGGGTGTGTTGCGGGGATATATGCGCTGTTGCCCATCCTCTGCAAAGATACAGTTGTGCTAGTGAACACAATGCGTCATACCTTATCAAGTGTCTATTCAAATAAAATGTTAAAGAAAATTTTGTCTGGTAATTTGGGAAGAAGTCCAATCGATTCGTATCCCCAAGCAATTATGACTTAGCAGACGAAAGAATGCTTTATCTGAAAATTCCATAAATGCGGGAGGTGGAACGACGTGCCTATTGATCTGTTCGAGGTTAGTCGCCGCACAAATCACATTGGGCCCCACCACGGCCCAACCTATAAATACACCCTCCCCCGTCTTTGGAAACCCTTTACCAGCAAATTGGAACCCTACAGTTTTGCTTTCCAAGACTTTCTTTCTCCCCAGAAGCTCAAAATTTTTTTTTTCCAGACCTTCCAATTCGTTTCAATGGCCGACCAAACCCCAAACCAATCCGCTTCACCGTTCACCCCTGACCAAGCAGCCATGCGAGAGGCAGCATTTCTGGCTGCCAATCGCCGGCTTGCTACCCAAGCCCCCACTGCGTCCAGACTTGCCAGAAGAACCTGAAGAACCCCTTTGGCCATTAGGCCTCTTGTGTTCAAAAGAGGAGGAAGCACCGAAAGCATACCTACGCCAACACCGTCCATTTCCACTGAAAGAGAAAGGAAGAGACGAGATGATACGGAGGTGTTTGGCAATATCCTCATCACTTTGGAGCAAGGAGGTGGACTGCCTGAGGCAGGAGTTGTAAACCAACCACTGCCTGCGGAGGAGGAGGCGGTGGTAGTTGTAGATGAAGTAGTAAAGGATGGAGTAGTGGTGGTGGAAGAAGTGGTGGATGAAGAAGAAGAAAAGGAAAATGATATCCTGGTCTTGGAGACACCAGAGGTTATTTTCATTGCAGAGAAGTATGAAGAGCTTCCAAGAAGAGAAAACGAGGAAATTGCGATCAAGCAAAGAGAAAAAGAAGAGATCGCAGTCGAGGAGGCCAGAGAAGTGAAGATCGCATTAGTAACCCCCTGACATTGTGATGGAGAAGGTTGCAGAGGGTGTGCTGCCAGAAGAGGCCAAGAAGGAAGAATTAAAGAAGACACCAGAGGCAGAGAAGAAAGAGAAGGAAAGATTGAAGAAGGCAACAGAGGTCGAGAAGGAAGAGAATAAGAAGAAGAAGAAGAAGAGTAAAGGGAAGAAGGCTGGAGAGGCGGAGTCTTCACATCATCGCAAGTCAAGAAAGTACAAAGAGAAAAAGGATGATGATGAAGATGAAGAGGCCAAGAAGAAGAGGAAGAAGGAGAAAGAGAAGAAAAGATTACGCCGAAAGGAGAAGAGGTGCCTAAGAGAAAAAGAAAAAGCAAGGCAGAGGGCTGCGAGCGCCAAGAAGGATGGAGAATCGACCTCCATAAGGGAGGATAGGGGGGAAATAACGCAGCTGATGGAACCACTGCAACCTGAAGCAACACAATTGGTTGTGGCGAACGAAGGAGAAGAAACAGAGAGAACACCCACTAATGCAGCATCGCAGGGAAAATGCGCCGCAAGGGTTCAACATCGACCCTCAATGTTTAATTTTAGCTTTGGAAGAAGAGGAGAGAAAAAGAAAAGAAGAAGAAGAGAAGCAAGAAAAGATGGAGAGGGGCACGCTCATCATCGCAGAGGGGATAAAAAAAGAAGATTGGAGTTTGAAGAGATGCGAAGCAATAACGAGCTTACCGGACTTGAAGGGATTCGAAAGTGCGAGGAGGATCAGCGCCTATTGCTGGCCTCTGAGCAGTTGAAGAAGAGTTTGAGAGAGAAGAGAGAAAGGCAGAAGAAGAAGAAATGAGGAAGAAAGAAGAAGAGGAAAGACTGTTTTTAGAGGAAAAGAGGAGGAAGCGCGAAGCTAACAAGAAGCGCTTGTATAAGAGCAAGGGCAAAGAACTCACTGAATGCGAGAAAGAAGAACAACGCATGGAGTGGGAAAAGAGACTAAGGCAAACAGCCCGCCTTGTGCAAGTAAAAGGCAAGGACGTAGCAGAAAGCAGCGAGCGTACATCGGCCAAGAAGCAGTTATTAAAAAGAAAAGAAAATGATGACATGTTGATCGAGATGGGCTTCTACCCTGCGCCGACCCTACTACCTACCTCATCACGAGCGTCATTATAGAGCATGAGTGGGACACGTTCTGTCAGTGCCCATCCATCATCGTGCCTCAGGTAGTGCGGGAATTCTACCGCGGGCATCTGCATGGAAATAAGGATGCGGTGACTTTTAAGGGAGAGACAGTACACTTCAGCGCAAAGGACATCAATGAGCTTTATCAGATGAAGGACAACCCGAATGCACCAAGGAACAAGATCATTGATGATCCTACAGAAGAATTGATGAGAGATGCGCTGAAGGTATTAGCGCAACCGGGCACATGATGGACAGTCTCACCTAAAGGCATCTGTACCTTGGAGTCCAAGTCTTTGCTACCAAAGGGAAGGCTCTGGGTTTATCTGGTCAAGAAGCAGTTGATCCTAACATCGCATGACAGAACTGTATCAAGGGATCGGGTGATGGCCATATACTATATTGCTCGCGACATTCCTATCGACATGGGACGGTTGATCGCAGGGCAGATAAGAGCATTGGTGGGGAATATTGGGTGTAGTACTTCTTCCCGTGGATCGTCTTAAGTTTATGCCTGACTGCGGGTGTAGGCATTGATGAGGAGCCCATGCCAGAAGTCCACGGCCTCATAAACATCAAAATTCTGATGATGCTTCTCAAGGATTCCCCAAATTGTTCTGAGCTACCAGCAAAAAGACTTGCAATCGATTTGAATGCGCTGTAAGAACCCAGACCAAAAAGAAGACGAAGAGAAGATAAGGGAAAAGATCTAGAGCCCCACCTTCTTCCCTTAGTTATTCGATCTCCAAGCCCTCCGAGCCCGCCAGTGCAATGTCTTCCCCTTTACACGAACCTTTTACAAACCTTCCTCTTGTCCCCAACTCTTCTATTCAACCAACAGCCCCACCTTCACCAACAACTTCATCACCACATCCCACCATCCCACCGCTGCAAGTTGATGACCCATACGATTTGGGTGAAGGCACATCTGCCCAACCCCAAAACGATGTTGGCGAGACATCGTAGGCACAACCATCATCCACCTCCCTGGCTGCTGAGTTAGCTGAAATGAGAACCCTCTTCTCTCAACAGCAAGAACTTGTCTCTCAGAAGCATCACTTCTTCAACCATCAATTTGAGGTAGCAATGGAGCGCATTGATGAGATTCAACGCAGTACTGCGACTTCAAGGGAGCACTCATCAATATCCAGCGCAGTATGCACAGGATCTTCCAACACCAAAGACAGATAGCGAAGCGTAATCAGGAGTATTTCAACTTTCTTACTGCTTATCTACATGGTCCGATGGTGCCTCCGCATCTAAAGCAGCACTTACTGTTTGATGATGGCTTTGTTGCACCGCCTCAACATCCTCCACCGGATCCCCCTGCTCACCTTAGTTTTTATTCTTTCTTCTAATTTGAGTTTTTTTTTAAAATTTTTTTATGCAGCCATTCTTTACGTGTATTCAATTCGTTTATTATTTTGTAAGTTAATCAAATTCTTTGACTCTTGTACATGCAATAGAAAATTTTTTGTAATGCGTTCATTTGTAATATATTTGTATACTTTGTTAATAGTTAATACAAGTAGAGCACATAATTCACTCTACTCTTTGCCTGTGCCTCTTTCTTTATCTTCCTTTGATAATTTTTGTGACATTCTTACTTTTTATTTTAATGATCTTCATTGCATTGCTATGATGTATTATATGTTTACACTTAGAAACATTTCCCATACTTAGTAAATTCTGACTAACACTTAGTTAACTCTTAGTTAGCAGTACTTTACCTTTTATCTTTCAAAGTTCTGCTCAAACCTTCTTTTTGAAAATTTCTCCTAAGATCAAAATTATGCAGTATTTAAGAAAATGCGTTCATTTTCATTTTTTTTTTAAAAAAAATTCAATATTTATATGTTATGCAAAACTCTAATATCAGTGCAAGGAAAAATTTTAAAACTGTTCTCAACCTGATAAGTGTTTAGTTGTGAAAAGAGTCTGCTCGTAGTTGGATGCTCGTATGACACCCGTAGAAGCAAGCCAAATTGAAGGTGGGTTTCCAAGAACAACGTAGTATAAACAAAAAGAAAAAAAAAATAAAAGAATGCAAGGGACAACTCCTCTGATTATCATGAGTTAAAGTTGAAAATAGCACACAACTGTAGTTGGATGTTCACATGACACCTGTGGGGACAAGCTAAAACGAAGAATGTTATCATGACCAACTGTCTCTAAGTGAATAAATGATGCAAAGTTTTGCTCACCGCATATAGATACATCAAGTTGTTTTGATAAAGAAGAGATAAACATTCTATTTTGAAAAATAGAAAAGTGTCTTTGAGCAGAATTTTGTTACAAAGAAGAATAAAGTAGGGCTTGCTAAGAATTAGCAAGGATAGACGGAAAGTGTGATGTCAGGTAATGTGCCTAAGTGTAACATTCAGAGCAACCAATCATCGCAGAAATATAGGATAGGAATGGAGCATGATTGACTTGGTAGAAGATATGCTTGAGGACAAGCATATATCTAAATTTGGGGGTGTGATAACTTGTAGAAATACAAGTTACCTTATGCGCCAATTGTATGAAAATTAGCCTAGTATGAAAATAATATAAATGTTTGCGATTACACCCACTAATGCCAAAAAGATGGAAGACAAGCCGAACTTTACTTTGTTTTGCAGGAGACCAATTCACCGCTTGCACTCAAGGCTCATGAGAGACTAATCAACATATCTTTGTCACATTGCGCCCTTCGATCAACCATGAAAAGACGATTACTGCAGTGACGGCGCAATGCGACAGTCGGTCCAAAGCTATGCTTCAACCGCATGCAGTAATAAAAACAAACACCGCATGTGAATCTATGATCGAGAGATGCAGTTGAGCAATGCAAGAGCAGAGGATTGAGACACGTGTACAACTAACGGTTGTGCAGAATTGATGGTCTGATTGCATAACAGAAGAAATAATATCCCTCCATCTTCGAAATTACCATAACAATCAAGGGGGACCACAAGGCCGAAGTCAAAGATCTACACCTATAAATACCTCATTGATTTCAGAGAAAAGGCATGCTACTTGATAAGGAGCTAAGTGCTACAAGATTGTAGAGAGAAAAGGCTGAGCTGAGTGCTTAAGAGAAGAAATCTAGGAAGAAAATGAGATAAGGCCAAGAGGTGAATTCAGATCCGACCTGCCATACACCTGATCGAAGCTCTGTGCAAAGATCCCTGCTACCGGTGGAACAAGCCTGAGAGGGAAGCTCTTCCTGCCATCAAAACCATCCTATCCGGCAAGCAGATCTCCATTAAATCTGTGCCAAGACATTGGCACTTGTTTCTATCTGTTCTAACTCTCTTTCACTGTGTATTTCATGTTTTCTTTATCTCTTCATTCACACATCATGTATCAAATGCTTAGTAGAAATATTAAATGTTTCGATAGATTCCATTTACCATTTTCTGTCTATTTTCGTTCACCCATCAATCATTTTCTTTATGATGTCTTCTTAATTCCTTGATGAGTGATTTGAATCACTAAGAACTTAATCTGTATTAAAGATATAAAACACATTTAGCTAAAGCATGCTAAACGACATCTTCACCTGTGAGAGCAGAAGTGAAGATGTCATTCTGATCTATCGAGAGAAGGTCAGAAGAGTGCGTTAACTAAAGTGAGTAGTACTTCCAGACATGGAAGCAACCTTGTGTTCATTACGTTAGTCTCTGTTTCACCACAGACATGTGGGAGTGCGGTCGATCACTGAGAGGTTTACGCCAAGAGAAGAGCGGAACAATATTTGTACCTTCAATTCGATTAAGAACTTGTGTGTTTGTATTATTTGTCTTTCTCTTTCTATTCTGTTCACAAGACTTATCGCCGCATCCCACGTCTTTGCACAACTTTCACAGCCAGCCTTAATCCCAGCATCTTGTACATGAAGCCTGTATCTTGTAACATCTAGCTTAGGTTTATTGTATTTTTATGTTTTATCGCATCTTTACTGCTTTCCTTTATTTTACTACAATTTACATACTTATACAAACTCATTTTAAAAAGATTGAAAACCTGGTCGCATATTCCATGAATATACCGCAATAACCTAAACCATTTCCCCGTGTTCGACCTCGGATCACACCGAGAAACTTGCAGTGGAATTACACTTGGTTCCATCGTAAGGAAACTTGTGACAACGCATAGCATATTACATGAACATCCATCATTAACGCATAACTAGAAGTAGTATCGTATCATTGCGAGCACTTTATATCACACATCCAAACGAGTTACAATTGCAATATTGGTACATATCGTTTGTGTGCACTCCATGAATTTCGCAAGGTATAACTATACCATAACGGCATCCAGGATGCATCACTTCCTTCTGATAAAAAGTTAAGGTCTTCATCATCGATTATATCAATCACGGGAGCTGGGACCATTAAATTGTAACAACATTTGATGTATATATCAAACATATCCAGATCGATATTTAGTCATTGGTGCATAATACTCAATAATTCACTGACTGTTATATCATTTATGATTTTCAGACTTTCATATGACCTCCAACATAATTTCTTCTGAACTCATCCCAATCTCGACCATATCGTACAAAGATGCGAAGTACTGTTATTGATCTGCAATGGGATATGCAAATCTTAAGCAAGGTTCCATAAAAGTTCAAGAAATCGCCCTGTAGTTGATAAGTGATCACCCAACTATTTATAAGTGTTCGATAAGTATTGTATATGCGATCATATAAATTTCTGAACGGTCATTTATACAGTACTACATGATCGTTTATATAGTACTACACAATCACTTATACAGTACTATACGATCACTTATATAATACCACACGATCGTTTATAAATTACTACATGATTATTTATAAATTACTACACGATCGTTTATAACTTACTACACGATCATTTATAACTTATTACATGATTGTCTAGTAATTCATGAATGACATTTATATTGTAATGAACGATTGTGTATATATTACTATACGATCGTTCATTTAATGCTAAACGACACTTATTATGAAAGCGATATGAGACAAGAAATATTGAATATCACTTACATTCTTTTTGTTTCTGAATCTAATAATGAAAGCGATCGACGAGGATGTTGGACTGAAACTCTGAGATAACACTCCGAGAGAAGAATGAGAGAATTTCATAGGAAGTTCGACAGAAAGTGAACACTGAGAGTGACCTTCCATTGGTAGAATATTAGTTGGGAATAAATGCTATTGGTAGAATATTAGTTCATAATAAATGCTTCGAAAGAATGTTGGTGTTGCATTGAATACATATTGAATTCTTGAGAAATAGTTGAAGGAAGAAGATGGAAGACTTTGGTTTGAAGGCTTTTTAAAATTGGGGGTAATTTTGGAATTTTGCATGGGTAAACGATCAAGGATAGAAAAGTTTTTAGGAAGAGATCATTGGTAGAATTTTTTTTTTTGATTTTTAGGTCATTTTGTGATTACCAGGAAAAGAGGAAGAAGAAGGTCCTTGAGCTCTTTGCAGCTTAATTGGCTTAGATGGCTTCCCCCTTTCCTAAAATAAATATAAATATATTTATTCCAAGTCAATACTCTAATCATCCACCTAATAAAATTATTAAACTTTTCTCTTCTTCCTTTTATTATTCCAAACCTTATCAAATACAAACCAAAGAAAACCAATTATCCCTTAATTACCTCAATTTCGATTAAAACCAAATTTCCAAATCTCTCAATTAAATTAAGTCCAAATTTCCCTTACTAATCTTTCTTAATTTAAATCCAAATGAGACAAATTCATTACCTTCTCTAAATTGATTAAATTTAGATCCAAACTCCCAAAATCAAAAGGAATAAAATTTAAACCTACATTTTCCCTTTTCCTTCATAAATCACCGTAAAATAAATCCAACCTCCCAATCTTCCAAATTAAATTAAATTTTCATTAATTGAATTAAATCCACATCTTTTATCATGTTTAATTTAAATTGAATTATCTCCTTAAAATAAATTAATTTAGCTTCTAAAATTCAAAGTATAATCTCAAATAATTCGAAACAATTAAATAAGAATTATCTGAAAATTTGGGAATGTTACATTCTTTCCCTCATCAGAACTTTCGTCCTCAAAAGTTTCAATCTTGAACAAGCTCTAGATGTTTTGTCCTCATCTTAGTTTTTCATTCCCAAGTTGCCTCCTCAAGTATTTATTTTGCCATAGAACTTTTAGTAATGTTAACTCCCGATTATGTAGATTTTCACTTCTCTTGAAAGAATCTATTTAGGCTCTGCTTCATAACTCATGTTCATCCAAATACAAGGGCTTGATGTCCACCACGTGAAATTGATTCAAACACATACCTCCTTGACATAGGAACACATGAAACATTGTAAGCTGTAGAGGACGACACTCAACAACGTACCATATAATGCCCACTTGCTCTAATATTCCCAATGGCTCAATAAAAACTTAGGTTTAGCTCCCTTTCTTCCCAAACCTAAAACACCCATTATAAGTACTACCTTCAAGAACACTTAAGTCACTTACTCCAAACTCCAAGTCTCTACGTTTAGGCATTTTGGTCCCCCCCCCCCTTTTTGGGATAATCCAATTAGTAGTTTGCAACAATTTAAGTTTCAACATTTTTTTGTTCACCAACTTCATCCGGTAAATAGGAGATCTACAACTCTTTTCATAAAGAGATTCAAGCTAATGTAGCTTGATAATGGTTATCGCATGCAAACTCCATAAGGTGGCCGATGATAGCATTTCCATATTTGAGTTCCCAAAGGAAGAGTTTTACCTTTCTTAGATGTCTACCATGCTGCATTTCTTTTTATAAGGTGGGTGTAATGGCTCATGAATGTGTCTTGTCTCACCACATGGAGTTTTACCTTTCTTAGGTGTATGCCAGAAAATATGACCATGACTCAATACATAGTTCTTTTTACATATTATTGAAAACCATGCTCGAGTCATGGTCATAGTCTGACCTTTTATTACTCGTCTTCAGGGTTGCAACCAGGTATCGCATTTTATCATTTGCTGCCGAGGATAGGATACTGTTCTATCTTGCCCATTTCTTGGCGCATTCTATATTTTAAATTTGGTAATTTAATGAGCATTTTCTATATACTTACGAGGTAAAAATTTATCAGTTGCAGGTCACGATGATGATTGATTGAGAATCGCCCATGCATTGTGGCTTTTTTATAAGAAGTCATATGTTTTCCTTTTTAATTTTCGTTTTTTCTTCTTTAAAAATAGAAGTCGCCCATGTTCACAGAGAATGAAGTCTTGTTGGCCTATCCCTCAATTATTGACACACTTGTGAAATATTTTGACATTCCAAGTTCTTGTTGGCTGTTCCTTTCTTTCTTCTGCACAGCTACTTGATAGGAAGGATAATGTTTGAGGTCTGTAATAATAAAGGATTGCCATTTGTGTGATAATACGTGCTGCTATTCTCTCTTCAACTTTACGCCTCTGACAGTTAGGTATACCCAACTACCGCAAACGAAGGTTTTAGGTTCCGTTTCATAATTATTAAGATCCTATTTATTAATTATTTACTTTTTTTATTTTTAAAAATTAAGTCTACAAATCTCATTTTCTATCTATTGTTTTTCAATTTTTTTTTACTACATTTTAGGAGTATTTTTAAAACTAAACTAAAATTTGAAAACTAAAAAATAACTTTTGAAAACTTGTTTTTCTTTTTTAAATTTGACTAAAAACTTAACTCATTCACTAAAGAAAAATGCATACTATTGTAGGAAATTAGGGAAAATAGGTTGAATTTTTAAAAATAAAAAATCAAATTATTATTAAATGAGATTTTACTTTTTGGTTTTTGGTTTTTGAAAATTTGTTTTTGGTTTTCTATTTTTAAAAAACATAAAACGAAAAATCATGTTTGCTAACTTTTTTTTTTTATTTTCTGTTTTAAAAAATAGAAAACTAAAAACATTATGATAATTGTCATTTTTTAAAAAAAAAATTAAAATACATTTTGATGACTTTTTTAGTCTTATATTTTTTGAATAAAAAAAATCGATTTTTTTTTTGTAATATTTTTCATTTGATTTACATAATTATAAAATTATATGTTTATTTTTAATTTTTTAATTTTCATATTGAAAAAAATAATTTCAATATTTTGAATGTAATCATTAATCACAAAAAATAAAAAAAAATAAAAAAAATAATATATTGACAAAATACAAGAAAATAATTTCGTAACTCAACAAATCACAATGTTTCTTTATGACAATTTTTTTCATCTACAGTGCTGAAAGTGTCGTGGAAATGTTTCAATCATAGGACTCGTAGACACTAAAATGTATGAATAATTACATATAAAAGAGTTTGAGATTTGGGGAAACCATTCTCTATGTTTTTTATAGACAATTTGTGGATATTTATGTCATTATATCTCTGGGTGCAAGGTTGTGTCTTTTGAAAAAAGACGTATCGTTTCATTAAGGTATTGTATCGTTTTTTTTTTAAAAAAAACACATCGTCTTGTCAAGAGTTGTGGTATTTTTTGTTTTTTTTTTAAATAAACAAATAAATTTTATGTATATTTTCTCACAATTTTAACTTTTAATTTTGTATCTTAAAAATATTTGAAATTATTTAATAAAATTAAAGTTATTCCTGTTAAAATTAAATAAAAATTGATTTAAAATTGAAGTGTAAAAAAATTATTTTCAAAATTTTTGAACATTTATCCTTCAATTTCATTGAAAAAATAGAAAATGTTAGTTGTTGAACTTGGGGTCTGAACGTCTACTAATGATGAAAGCACAGAACAACCACCGGACAAAAGGCATCAGTTAAGTTTGTTTGTCAATCTAAATTAAAGAGCGTTTTCAATAAACAAAAATAGAAAAATTTTGCCCGGGGTAGGGATCAAACTCGAAACTTATACAAAGGACTATTGCCTTGATCATTGGAGCAAGCACACGTTTTTAAATTACAAAACAAAAACGGTTTTATAAAAACGTTATTTTTACAGACGGTTTTAGAATTGAGAAAACAGAAAAATCAATTGATTAACAAACAAACTCGTTTTTCTAAAATTAAAAATTGAAAACTAAAAAGTAGTTGATTATTAAACGATCCCTTAGTTCTTCTTCTTTTTTTTTTTATTTGGGTTGACAGACATAGTTTAACTGACATAATTCTTATATATCAACTTTGAAATTATAAAACAATTGTAACACATCCCTAAAAGTGTTAATACACATGTTCACAATTTCTTTTAAAATTAAGTGTGTAGGTTCATGATTTTAAAATTAAGGTGTTTGAGATAATACTTATACAATAACTTAATAACTTATAAAAGAGGAATTAATACTTGAGAGTATTTTGAACATCATTGTCTTTTATTGGTGCTTACTTTGCTATTCATAAAAAATTAAAAACTTTAAGGAGGGGAAAAAAACACTAGAAATGAGATGCTAGGGGCTGTTTGGTTGACATAAAGTTAACAAATATGTGTTTGGCATAAAATTTGTATTTCAAAATTATTTTGAATTTCGTGATCATGGAAATTTTGAAAATAATACTTTTATATTTTCAGTATATCCATATTTAAAATTTTAATTTTTAAGATGTAGAATTATATTAAATAAAAATAAAAATATTTATAAAAACAATTGTATTATATGAAGAAGGTTAGCAAAAACAAAACATCGACTCAAGAAAAACAATAGACCTGTATTTTCTTCTTTGTTAAAGAAAATATTGAGATCTAGTTTTACAAAAAAAATATAAAAAAAAGAAAAGTTTGTCAATATAAGTATAATATAAATAATAAACATTTTAACTAGTTTTACAAAGGGGTTTTCAAATATAGCAAAACAAACTAAAATATTTATGTCTATCAGTGATAGACTACTATCATCTATCACTGATAGACACGAATAAACACTAAACAGTGATAGACATTGATAAATGACTACCAGTGTTTGTCACAATAGAATATGACATTTTGCTATATCAATTTTTAACATTATTTCCTCCAAAAATATTTGAGAAATAATTTTGGATTACGAAAATATTGTAAAACTAGTTTACAACAGTTCAGTATTTGAGTAAGTTGAGAAACTTGTGTCAAAACGAACCCTTAGTGAAACAAATATTTGAAAATACACCTAAATGTAGGTAATCCTTGAGGAGTTCTAAAATGACCTTTTGTACGGTCCAAGATAAAAAAAAATGTCTTTGTGTAACAAATATTTATTTTATTAGGATTATCAAAATAAAAGGCTCTGGACCTATAAAAATGTTAAGTTGTGTTGATAAACTAGTTTCAAGTAAAATCACTTATAGTTAACAAGTGTTGTTAACCATTTAATTTATTTGAAAGTCAATTTCTACTTGTCAACCAGATAAGTCTTCATCGTAGTGGGAGAGTTATGAGATAACTCAACCTTTACAAAGGCTTACTTGAAGTCAATATTGTCATATTAGATGACAAGATGAAAACTTATAAACTTCAAAAGTAGTGAGAGAGTTACAAGATGACTCAACCTTTGCTATGACGTATAGGAAGACAAAGTTCTGTCATACTGAATGTCAAGTATTGAAGGGCGTTAACAAAAGAAATTATGTCAAAGTCATTAAAAACTTGAGATAAAGTATATGTACTTAATCACAGTCTGTTTTTGTAGAATTTCTTGATGGGGTAAAACTCATAGGATAAGGATGGATCTACAAAAAGGAGACTTGAGAGTGTAGAACTTGGAGATAAAGATCTTCAGAGTAAGACTCTTGGCGTAAGGTGAATACCAGAGCTGGAACTGGTGGGTAAAAATAGACTGTGAGTCAAATTTCTCACTAGTTACTATAATAGAATCCTTATGCATTATTTGATTCATTGTTGCATATGAGATACGTAAAAGTAAATTAATTATTTTATAAAAAAAAAAGTTCAATGCATCAACACAAATCAAGAAAATTTTCAAAGATTGAATTGCAAATGGTTTACAAAATTGTGATGTTCATTTGAGAAATATGAATTTTACAATTTCTTTGAGTAGAAGGGTGAATTTGAACAATGACAATGTTCTTGTATAGACAATAAAAAGGAAAGTGAGTATTTATCTGTTTTATATTGATATTTGTTCATTATGAATGAAGTAAAAAATCAGTATGGAAATTTGACTATTTAGCCAATTTCAAATACCCGATTTGAAATGATTTTATATATTAAATGTCCACATAGAGATGTTCAGGACATGATATTAAGTTTGTCTCATGCATCTTACATTTACAAAGTTGTTGTTAAAAGTTTGATGCAATAACTTCAAATGGAATGATAGTGTATCATTCTAAAATGAGGTTGATATGTCTAGGAAAAAATTTCCTAAGACACCTCAAGTGTTGAGGGGTTGTAAGTCTTACATGAGACTTAATTAACATTTAATATACAATTGGTTAGTTATATTGGTTAAAATAATGGTATGACCATTTTTTTTTTCTAAAAAAAATTATAACTTATGATTAATGAGTCGTTGGTGTATAAAGTTTAAAAATTGATCTTTTACGGGATACACTATCTCAACAACAACTTGGACTACAAGGAAATATCTTGTTTGTGAAGCAATAATTTGCGTAGCCATGGTATATCCTTCGATATTTGAAAGTTGTTTTAGATATGAAATAGTCTATTCACATTATAAGATAGTGTGGCACAAGGACTAAGTATGAGGATATTTGCAAATACCAAGTTGTAGGAATAAAAACAGATTGAGAGAAACATCATGATGGTGACCATATAGTAATTGTTGACATAACAGCTTGAATTATATAACAAGATTCTTTAGGCTAAAGTGTGAGATGATCTCCTAGAATGTCTAGGACTACGAGACATGTCTCTAGTGCACTAGGGCAAGTGTGAGAGCATGTTGGGTATAAAGTATGTCTGATGATACATGTCTTACTGGCTTTAGTGCAGGTAGGAAATTGTTGGGATGTATGCCCTAAATCCTCATAGTTAATATGTTATTTGAAATAATAGTTGATTATTTTATATATACAATTATCTATTAAAGAAAGATCCGAGGTTATTTTATGAAACTTGAACAGTATGTGGTTGTTAGGTTGTGTGTCCTAAAACTCGCAGTTTGTAATCTTAAACACATTCTATTATCAATAAAGATTTTCTTCAAAAAGTTATTATTGAATTTTTAAATTGCATTCATAAAGTCTAAATCCAATAAACTAAGATCCATGGCTATTATATGAATACTTGAACTTTATGTAGAGACATAAAGATGGATCAAGTTCGAGTAAATAGCCAAAATGGTCTATAGTATATGATTAAGGTTGGGTACCTTATTCTGGTAACACTATTGGATGTGGTCTACTCTGTAGTTGTTACAAGTTGTTGTAAAGATACTACAAACGAAGTGATCTAGATACGTTCATGTATTGACATGAGGAGTGAGGGCGTTCTATGTAATGAGTTTGCATAAGATCAGACCAAGAAATAAGTCAATCTTACTTTATAACGTTGTTTACTGTTTAAGACTGACTATTTCGCTTAGATGACCTAAGTAACTCGATCTTAATCCTAGGCTAACTATGAACTCTTAATTATTTAGCATTACCCTTAGATTTGCATAGGTAAGGGTTGGCTTAACAACGCCGACTCAATAAACTTTCCATTTCAGGGGTAAGACCAGGTAGATAGCTGGGGACATAGGGTGCAAGATGAAATTCACGCCTACCCGATTTAAGGATAGGAGAAAGGTTAATCTCTTAAGTACTGAATCCAGGTCTTGAACAAGAGGCCCCACCCTCTCATTGGCCCGAAAGGGATTCGGTTTAGTGATTGGATCATAAACCAATTGTTCATTATAGGATCAGTAGGAATTTAAGGAGCAAGATGTAATATCGAGGGTAAAACAACATGTTGACCTAGCCGTACGAACAACCTGTGAGGGGTCGACTTTCTGGTTATGGTTAAATCATGTGGACATAAATATATCTACAGTGAGGAGAGTGCAACTATCGAGCTATAGTGGTGTGACTTGATAGTTAACGAATACTGATTAATTCAATTTAAAGAGTTTTAGCCAATTAATCTTATATCAATGGAGCTCATGATGTGTAGGTATAGAAGGTCCCTCTACTAGCTCGTAAAACATGAACACCTAGAATTAATAAATTGAGTGAATTTGGAATGATATCAATTTGAATTGTTCAAATTGAATTTCAATTTGAAAATGTTCAAACTGAAATTAGGGTTTGAGTTTGAATGAGTTCAAATTCAAATTAGGGTTTGTATGATTATATTTGATATAATCAACGTTTAATTTATTGAAATTAAACAAAATCGGAGAGTTTATAATATTTAAATGTTGATTTAAATATTAACTACATGAATAGGATTCATGTTTAGAATTAGGTGTGTGATCAATTTAATATTTGATATTAAATTAATTAATTAAATAAATATGTTTAATTAATTTCCAATTTAAATCCAATTTAAGAAATTGGATTTTGTTTTTTCAAATTTGATTAATTATGAATTAATCAAATCAAATTTTAATTAATTAAAGAATTAATTGAAAAATGAAATTAAAATTTGAGAAAATGGAAATTTTGGAAAATTAGGAGAAAGTCGGGCTTTCCCACATTTTTCTCCATGTATGAGGTATTCTTCAAGCATACACACAAAAATCCCACTAACACTTACAACTTAGAGTTGGCAATTTGGTTGCTAGTGAGTGCTTGCACGGTGTAGAGTGATAAAACACTCTGAATTGAAGAGGAAGAGGTAGTGTTGTGGGCTAAAAGATGAGTTTCTGATCTCATTTTTCTCTCCCTCTAAAACCTAGAAAAATTACTTCATAAATTCACTCAAATCTGAGTTCCATTACTCGAATTTAAGGCTGAGAATAGTAGAGAAGATCTCTTAGTGGTTCACGGTTGATTTGGAGCTGAGTTGGAGTGAAAAGCAGCTTGAAATCGGGAGAATTCATCAATGGTATGAAACTTGCAACCCTCTTGTAATTTTCTGAAATAGCATGCTTTAGAACTCAAATTAAATGTAATTAGAGTGCTTATTGATTCTGTTTGCTTCCATTGCACGCTTGTGTATCCCATCAATTGGTATCAGAGCATGATTTAAGCACTCAATTAGTGTTAATTTGAGTTTTGGTGGGTGAATTTCTGAAGTTGCATGTTTTGAACTGATATAGATGGTTTTTCAACTTTTGCATTAGATTTCTCTTTGATTTCCAAGTTAGATTTGTAATTGGATTTTGTTTGATGAGTTTATATGTGTGCTCTAGAGTTTGTAATTTATTTGGAGTTATTAGAGTCTGAATTAAGCTGTAATTTGGAGATTGAAGCAAGTAAAGTCTGAATTAAGCTGTAATTTGGAGATTGAAGCAAGTAAGGTCGAGGAGAAAATTCTACAATGACTTCTGTCTAGGCAACGTTACAACATTGTTCTTCGAGGCTGCCCAGATCGTGATGTTCTTCTCGCAGCGTCGCAACGCTGGGATGCAGTGTCACGATGCTCTTCATCCCATCCTAGATCCAAGGCGCATGCTCGAGCTAGTTTGCCCGGGGTTTTTCCGTTCAATCGGTTCAACTTCTATCTGATTCGGTTTGACCATTTTTTGGATCGGTTCAACCCATTTTGATGCTTTGAAGGTCCGGTTCGAGCGATTCTACACCAAATTGAAGCTCTTTTTTATCCTAATTTATAATAATTTAATTATTTTGTTTGCTGTTGGTAGGAAAGATTATTTATTTATTATTATTAACGGATGAGATTGTACATGAAATCATGCGTTAGACATGGCTTATGCGTTTTCATCCATGCGTCTGAGGTCATGTGTCGGAATGAAGATGCGTTAATCTAGTATGCAATGACCACGCGTTCCTATCACAAGTTTTCTTACGCTCGTGTCAAGTATAATGAAAACGCAAGTTTCTCGGGTAATCCGAGGTCGAACACAGGGACATGTCACTCAATAATGCTTGTGAAGCAATGCATTTGAGGCGATGAATAAAAAAAATAGAAAGAAGTTAATGGATTTACACATTACTCCTACTTCTAACTAAACAGATTGAGCAATAGAAGACTTGCGATGAGAATAGACTGTCTCTTATACACATCTAGATGTGTATAAGAGACAGGTTCAAATGCAACAACCATTAACGCATAGTAATGTTTATTATCTTAAATTGCCCGAGTAATCCTAGCTCATTGCACTAATACATCGCACACCTCTCGGTGGTCAGCCACATGACTTCTCTATAGTGCATGGTTGCGTCGAGTATAAGATTGTGCCTATCTCTAGAAACAATGCAAACTTTGCTTTAGTGCGTTCCATCTCTTACCTTCTCAGGCAGTTAGACACGGCTATTTAACTTATAGACAAGTAATGCAACATCCTATAGACAAGCGTTGCTACAACCTTTCACCAAGCAAAGAGGATTAACTCACTATACTCGCACAACGCACACCTCTTGGTGGGTTGCTACATGTGTTCTATCTCTAGGCTACACGATTAAGCATATGATTGCCTTTGATAAACAAATGCTGAAGATAAACTATGATAGAGATGAAGATGATGAAGAAAACGACAATGAAGGAGTCAAGATTTGCATTGATCACAAAATGTCTTAATATCTTAAGCTAAAATGTAATACAATACAGAGATTAGAAGAGAAAGGAAGGACTCTGCGTCAAGGCTGCTGGTGGTGCCATGGATGAATGGTGGAGATGTCTCTCTCGAGCTCTATCTCCAGCGAAAGCTCCAGTCGTCACTCGGTCTAGGTTGTAGAGATGAAGAATTCTCACTGAAAATCTCATTCAAGCTCTCATCTGTGATCACAAACCACTGCCTTGAGGCAGAAATTCGGATGTCTTGAAAGAAGGTCCAAAGGCTATTTATAGAGTTTAAATGCCAACAGCTATCATGATTGTGTTATGGCTCACTGATGCTTTTGTCACGGTATGGGCAATGTCACATCGTCTTATATTGTTGATACTCCCAAGGTATGAGTTCGAGCTTGATTCAGCTGAAGCATCAACGCATTCTACCCATCTTGCGATCGTCCTTCTATTATGGTTGTCATTCCGTGGCTACAATTTTCAATTGATCACCGCATTCGCTTGATCACTGCAACTTCCATGCGATGGACGCATACGATCACCGTAACTTCCATGCAATGGATGCATATGATCACCGCAACTTCCATGCGATGGACACATGCGATCACCGCAACTTTCAGCGCATGCGTTTGTCTTTGTGATCGCCTGGCCTCAGCGTATGCATCTGTCTTCGATTTCTTATTTCCAACGCATGCGTTTGATTCCTGCAATAGCTACAAAAATAGACACTTTGGCATAGAGTAACGCATAATATTGAGGTCAGTAAGGATTTAGGTGTTAATTGACGCAAAACTCGATTTTTCGCAAATTCTAAGTATTATCACCGAATTTTCTACTTATTAGCCCTCATGATTATAAATAAAAGGCTTATAATAGCTGGCATTTCTGCCAGTTATCACTTGCTTAGGATGCCAAAGTTGAACCATATCAGAGTTATTTAAATAATTATGCATGTGATGTATGTTGTCTTTAAATTTAAACATGTTTGTGCATATCGTATGCTATTTAGATTTAAAATCCCATCATAGGAAGCATGTTACATGTATTATATATATGTTATAAATTGTTATAATATATAGAATGCATGTTTAGGATTTCACTTATTTAATATAACTGTTATATTAAATTTGAATGCCTTTGATGCATGTTGTGGATGTAAGAGCATGTCTAATTTTTATAAGTTTGTATAAAATTGAGTTAGACATTAAAATCCATAACGAAGATAAGTTTCATGCTCATGTAATTTAATCACCCGTTTCAATAAGTTAAAAATAGGTCGACATCTTGTAAAACGTCGTTACATACTCAACCGATATATAATCTTGTCTAAGACTGGAGGTACTTAAGTTGATAGTCTATGGAACACCTTCTACCCGGGGATTATGGCCGAATAGTTGAGCGTTGTTAACCAATTTTATAAGCATATGTGATCGGTGTGAGGTAATAAAACGATTTATCACCTAGACATTGTTGTTGGATTTTTGGCTCTTAATCTCAAATTAATTAATTTTAATTAATTAATTAATCAATATTTTGATAATAACAAACTCAAGTTTTAATTACTGAAAATTTTAGTGCTTTAATATGTCCATAGCGTAGAGCTCGGAACAACGATTCCAACATCTCTTGAATCACTCAAATCGGAGCTAAAACGAAGACGATATGACCGAAACAAATCTATAGAGAAAATACCGTGGTGGATGATGTGGCATAACCAGACCATTTGCATGTAGACATGTGGCAGCATATTGGTTGAATGGTGGATCATTAAGAGATTAACATATGATGGACTTTTGATTTTTGGATTGATTTAAAAAAAAGAAATTTAAAAGGAAAATAAATTTAATATTTTTTTATGTTTGTGTCTAATGGCTAGTTTTTTACACATGATGTGTTTTTTATTTTTGGATTGACTTTAAAAAGAATGAATTTAAAAGAAAATGAATTAAAAGGAAAATGAATTTAATATTATTTTATGTTTGTGCCTAATAACTAGTTTTTGACACATGGTATTTTTTTATTTTTTGGATTAATTTTAAAAAGAAAATGAATTTCAAAAGAAAAGGAATTTAATATTATATTTTGTTTGTATCTAAGGACTAGTTTAGTTTAAAATCTCCACCATTGATTTTTCTTTTCTAAAATCTAATGGTCCAATTTAAATTCAATTTTTTTTCCTTTTACATCTCTATATAAACCATCTTCTTCTCCAAATTCTGTATGAATAAATTTTACATTTTCATAATCCTCCAAAACTCAAAAGTTTCCGTTGTTACTCTCTCTAAGCTCCCATTTTTTTTTCTTTTCATCTTACTCTTGAGAGAGTGTTATTATATTGTGAGGATAAATTTGTTGAGTGCTTAAACTTGTAAATCCAGTCTAGTGAGAGTTGTATTGTGTTCTTCAAAAATTCCAACATTTATAACGGTTTGATCCTAAATAGTGGAAAGGATCGGGTTTGCTCTTGAACCCGTAAAAGGAGTGGTAGTGTAATGGTTGGGGGAAAGAGTCGGAAAGATTTTATTCAAATTCCTAAGAGGCGCTTGGAGAGTGGAGTAGGTCGAGTTTGACCGAACCACTATAAAAATTACGGTGTCTTCTTCTCTAACTCTTTCCTTTCTATTTTTGTAATTAATTTAAGAAATTTATTGTATGTTTTAGTTTATTCTTATTTATTTGCTAAAATTTGATAGAATTAAATTATCACACTATTTGTCATCTTATTTGTTGCATAAATTGAATTTTTCTTATTATTTATAAAGAGTGTATTAATTAGTTTAATTGGGTTAATTTAGAAAAAAATTGTAATTAAACCCTATTCACCCCTCTCTAGGGTTGTCATATCGATCCAACAATTGGTATCAGAGCGGGTTGCTCTTCTTGAAATATTTATTTCTTGATAAACTTAATTATTTTTTAGCTATGGCAACTTTAGATTTTATCCCTTTTACCGATAGTCGAATTACAAAGCCTCCTTTCTTTAATGGTGCTAATTATAGTTATTGGAAAAATAGAATGAGGTTTTTCTTGCTTTCTATTGATTATGATTTATAGGATATTGTTGAACAAGGTTTTAAAATTCCAACAAAAGATGTTGATGCTGTTAGCACTATAAAACCTAAGGAAGAATGGTCAATAAATGAAAAGAAATCATGCTCTTTAAATGCCAAAGCTATTAATTGCTTATTTTGTGCTTTAAATGAAGTTGAGTATAATAGAGTGTCTATTTGCAAAACCGCTAAAGAGATATGGGATAAATTAGAAATTACTCATGAAGGAACTAGTCAAGTAAAAGAAACAAAGATTGACATGTTAGTTCATCAATATGAAATGTTTAAAATTATTGTGAAATTGAAGCTATTTCCGATATGTTTATTAGATTTACTTAACATGGTCAATGCTTTAGAAGGACTTGGAAAAAGTACTCAAATCTTTAGAAGACAAGAAGCTATTGTAGTCTTTGCCTAAACAATGGGAGCCTAAAGTCACCGCCATTCAAGAGGCAAAGGATCTCAAATCTCTCTCCATTGATGAACTCATGGGCTCATTGTTGACGCACAGATAAAGATCAAGAAAAACATGGAGGATGAGAAGAAAAAGAAAGAAAAGAGTATAG
>NW_024064949.1:152859-192394 GCF_009727055.1 Benincasa hispida | reverse complement strand
AAAGAGACTTTGAAGGCAATAGTCAATAACAAAATCTTGTTTAAAGACAAAAGAAGGCTCCCATTGTAGGTCTTTGCCTCTAAACAATTGGGAAGCCTAAAGGGAGTGCTATCTCTGACCTATCTACCATTCATATATGATGCTGGAAACGACCAGATCTAGGAGGCTACTCAAATTTTACCACCATCCGTCCACTCGAAAATGAACCTCATGGCATGAAAGAATGTCCGTTAGTATTCTATTAATAAATTAGCACCAGATAATATTATTAGGATCCAGAAAAAACAGTGGGAGGATGAGATAGAAAAAGATAAGTAACCGTGAAGAGTATGCTTTTGTATAAAAGACATATATGGTTTCTTAAAAGATGTTCTATGGTGGCAGCGTATTACCAAGATGGAAGGATCAGTTTGATTGTTTCTGCGCAAAATTACATCTTTCTACCTTGGTATAAAGGATGATTATAAGAACTGGCAAATCACTAATCAGAGAAATAGAGAGGCCCATTTCAAAGAAGTATCTACTCTCCAAGGTCGTATACCAAAGTAGTCAAAAATAGGCGAAAAGAACAGAACAAAAAAAGGTATGCAGGTAATATGCATTATGAAATGTAAGAAGGAGCCCAATCTACACAATATGGAGTTCATATTAGAACTAATTGTGCCTTAATATCTCAAAGTATGGAACAATGAACAATAAAGTATGGTCCATAGTAAGAGATGCCAATAAGTAATAGTCTATACACTATGGCTCTGACATGTATATTGTCTGGGACTGAAATATATAGGAAAAAATAAGAGGCGAAAGTGATATAATGAAATACATCCTGTATTTCAGATAAAACATAAATTAAACAACAATATGTCGTGTTGTTGTACCGAGTGATCGTTTGTCCTTGCCCGCCAAAAGAAGCACCGCATGATAGCGTCACAACCATAATATTCATGCAGATTTCGATGTCTTCTAGCAAAAGCTATGCTCGATAAGTCTCATTTAAGAAATTTATCGATTTTCCTACTGTCAAACAAATAGAAACAAACACCTGTTATTTATGTTCTTTGTAGCTGTACAATGTTCTGATTATAACGGTCAAGTCTGGAAGAAAATTAATGGAGAAAAACCCTTCTATTCCTTCAACAAAGTCATAATTCTTCAAAAGTTCATTGTTATCAAATCCCCTCCCAATGATGCACCATAACGTGCCTATCCCTGTACCATTTATTAACCGCACACTCACTAATAAAGAAACTAATTAACAAAAAAAAATTACATTGTGTAACTCTTTTTGCAAAACTAGAAAAGCTTTTTCAAAGCATCATCCTTATGTTTTAGTATCAAACCCAAGTAAATCTTGAAAAAAAAAATCATCAACTATCCCAATAAAAGGCATAATAGTTCCTCTCAAAACTAGCAATTCTAGAAGGGTCAAATATAGTCCATGTGTAAAGTTGAAAGAGGTCTAGTTGTAGAGATCACATTTTTAGATTTGAAGAGGACTTTAGTTTTGCTTTTACCCATTTGACAAGCTCACACAACTTTGTTTTTTCAAATTTAATTTGGGAAGATCTCTAACCAAAGAATTCTCTTTGGAAATAATTTGAAATTAAGGTGTCATGCTAGCATGTCCTAGTCTCTCATATGCCATAACCAAGAATCATTATGCAAAGCCGATAAACATTTATCATTAATAGGGCAATCATCAAATCAACATAATATATAAACATTTCTTTCTCTATTTCCAATAAATATAACTTTCTATCACTACATAGCATTTTCCAATGATGCAATTTATTTTTATCAAACACAACTCTAAAGCCTTTATCACACAATTGACTAATACTAAGTAAATCATGCTTCAAACCATCAACCAAAAGTACATTTTCAATTAAAATAGAAGATTCATTACCTATACTACCTTTACCAATTATTTTACCTTTCTTGTTGTCACCAAAGGTTACAAGACCTCCATCCTTTTTAGAGAGAGAGACAAACTTGGATGGGTCTTCCATCATGTGCCTCGAGCAACCACATCCAAGTACCACTTGTTTTTCTTAGAGGCTTTCAAACAAACCTCATCATTTTGTTCATCCTCTAGGGCCCATGTACTTTTGGGCATTTAAATTTTGCTATTGAGTTTGTAAGTCCGTTTTGATCGAGGAGCAAGAGTTGCATAAGAGATTGGTGGAAAACTAAGCCAAAACAGAGCAAGCTTCTGGTCGAAGTTCCGACTTAAGCTATGCAACGCTATGGTCGGTGCTACGATGTTTTGAGCGCTGTGTCGCGGTGCCCTGTCGCAGCGCAGCGTTGCAACTTGTGGCAGAAGACCAGAGTGCAACGATGCTCTCTCCTAAGCACTGTTGCATTCCAAACGTCCGACACTACCCTGCAACTATAAATAGTTTTCTTTCATTTTTGTTGAAAGGGAGGAAGCACGAGTTCGATGGAGGCTGGAATTTCTCTCTGTATCAATTAGTCTCTATGGTAATTTTGTTTCCTATCTAGGTTAGATTTTGATTTCTTTTTTATTTATAATTAATAACTTGTAATTCTTCATGAATTTATCTATGGATTTATGAAGTAATTTAATGTTGTTTCTATTTCAAGAGTTCTTACAAATTCTTTTGAGTTTTCTACTTTTCTTCATCATTAGCAATTTGAATTTGAGCATTCTTGAATCTGATTTTAATTGTTGAAACATGTTGAATGATCTATATCTTGAGCATGTTTAGCCAGATGCTTGGTTTTGTCACATTCACTCATGATTGAATACGTTGCTTTTAATGTGTTTGATAGAATGTCTAGCCAAGATCTCTGAGAGGCAATAGTAATTTTGTGTTGAATGGTTGGCTAACCTAGGATGCACTAATTACTATATTTGGAGAAAATTCGGTTAATTAAGTAAGCTATCTTAACAATTAATCGATGCAATTGAATCCTAGAACTTAATGTGTGTGTTTTCTCTTTTATATGACCGCTAAGGAACCCAAAAAAGGTAGAATCATGTAGATAGATTAGGGTTAGGGCTATCCTACCTTAATCGTTGATTAGGACGCTTTCTTGACTAGGTTATGCTAGTTGTCCACCTCTGTAAAGACTAGTTTAATCTAGATTAAGTAAGTAGTTGTGTGCTTAATCCATTGTGAATTAAATTTTTAGAATTCAATGATAAGAATCGCAATGAACGTCTAACTTGGATTAGAAGCAAGATTGTTCTAAACTTGGTTACAACTATCCTTTATCTTTTTATTTTTAGCATGTTTCTTGTCTTAATAAAAAATAAAAATAAAAAAAATAAAAAAAAAACCCTTGTTTTATAGCTTTCATAGTTAAGCTTGGTTAAAGAAAGGATTAAATAACATTTCCCTGTGGATCGACCTCTTACTTCTACTTTAACTACGAGTTAGTTAGGTCGTTGTTCGAGCTTTATAAATATATATTTTTTTGTTTCTGGTTAGGTAGAACTAACGACACCTACTTAGCTCCGGACAATAAGCTTGAAAACATTGAAGCTATGAGTGAACTTTGTCTTTAGACTAGACCTTGCATCCAACATACATTTTCCTTAGGTAAAACTTGTGTTGAAAAAAACTTATAGAAACCATGCTAAACATTCATGCGTTCAATCTAGCACGCTTAGAAAAGTATTTAAGGAAACATACTAAGAAACATTGGAAAACTTAGTCACTCACTATCTTTTGCATGCCTCCAAGGGGTTATAGGCTTGTCCTATCTCAGTTTAACCTGTTACATAAGTAAACACCTTTGGTTAATGATATTGGCTCCCTTTCGTGCTTTCTTACTTAAACTAACTTAATTTTTCTAGGCCTATTAATTCCTTAGTTTAATTTATTCTTAGCTCCTCTTTTTTAGTCCATACCTAAATATTGAAACTTAACATCTCCTGAGAACCTTTTAAATCACTTACCCACGTCTAATCACTAAAGCCAATGCAATGCCCCAACACTTAGTCACTTAAGCACTCCTTCAAATTTCACATGTTTTTGGCATTAATTTGCGGCAATTTCTGCTTGGCTACAAATGTTCTTACTTGGCACGAGAGAAATTGTCAAAACTGATTCCATTTCCTTCAACTCTTATTTATACCAAGTCTTGCATGACCAACTAGCTTAATCAGGTGACACTAGGCCACTAACCCATTTTTAAAGCTCCTAATACTTCCACTTAGGCACTAACCTATTTGATTAAGCTAAACTTCTTCATCACATAAATGCATAGGCTTACACTCAACGCCAGTTCCCTCTCGGCCAATACATGCACAACAACCTTCCTCTCGTGCCTTGCCTTAGGCACTCCTACCTCAACACCTTGCTTTGGAACGCTCAGCAGCATGCCCATCTGCCTAACTTAGCCCAACTAAACTTTAATGAGGCCAACGCACACTTCTTGCTATCCTGTCGCCAACGGCAATGCCAACGCCTCAAGCAACCCACACTTAACCTCTTGTCAATGCCTAGCCATCTTGATAGCAACAAAAATGTGTTATCTCTCTCTCTTTAATTCAAGACTGTTAGGCTATTAAATGAGTTTAATTGATGTTTTTATAGGTCTCGAGTGTACAAGAGGTTGAATGAAGCATTCGGTATGGAAAGACGATAAAATGGCCAAGCTAGGAGCTAAATTGCACAAAAAAAGAAAAAGGGCCGAAAAATCACCATGTTGCCCCCAGTCGGAGCTTTGTAACGCTAAAATGGAACGTTGTACAACGCTAGGGGAATGAAGCTTCATATTTTATGTAGAAATAGGAAATCGTTACAATGTTACATGTAGTGTTGCAACGCTATGAAACCAGACAGAGGCACACGCATTGGCTTGCACAGCATTGGGACGCCCAAATATGAACTCGAATCGGTAGTGCAGGGTAGAGGGGCTAGGGGAGGGCACCGAACTTGAGTCAACATTGGTGATTGGTCTGAAATAAAAAAAGGTTAATTTTTTTAGTTTTTTTTTTATTTTGTGGGTCTGGAATAAAAAATTTGAAGTTTTTAGGACGGTCAAAAGGTGAAGCTTTTAGGCCTTTTTTAGTTTCTCAATTTAGGGCCTTTTTTAGTTAGGTTTGGGCTTTTCTTTTGGACTTAGAGTTAGAGTTTGGAATTTGGATATTTAATATTAGGCTTCAACACTATATATTATAAACATATATATAAATCAATTACTTTATATATTATAAATACATATTTATAAAAATATAAATATATCAAACCGGGGTCAGGGATTAATCGGGGTCGGGGTCAGGGCAGGGATACCATCCTCGTCCCTGCCCCATCCCTAGATGGGACCCTAAAAAGTTTTTCCGATTTGCCCCCATCCCCGATCAATCTAGGGAATCCTCAACTAGAACGAGTCGAGGCCCCGTAGGGACCCGCCCTCGTGGGTTTTTTTTGCCAACCCTACTTATCTGTGATCACAGGAATCTGCCCAAAGTAGAAGTCCCGGATGCTTGATCTTAGACTCCAAGGCTCTATTTATAGAGCCAAATGCTGACAACATTGATAATCCCGCTAAATCACCGTCATTACTGATTCGGTAAGTGAGAATGCTACATCATGGTCTGACCGTTTTTCAGAAGGTCTGTTAAGTAGTTCAGACATCTCGAGGTATGTGCTCACATTCGTTTCTTCTGAAGGATCAATGCATTCCACCAACTCTTTGTGGTCATACTTCTATCACGGCTATCACTCTGTATTGCGGCAGCGTGTGCGACCAACTTTTCTTCGTTGAGATCAACGCATGCAGTTGCCTCCTGCGATAACTCTAAAATAGATATTTTGATGCAAGATGACGCATGATATGGGGTTAGCGGGGATTTTTAGTGCAGATCAACGCAAGTTCATTGTTTCACATGAATTCTTAGAAATATCAACGCATGTTCTGCTCATCAACCCTCATCACCCCAAATTTAGAATCATGCTTGTTCTAAAACATGTCTTATACTAAGGAAACTCAAAACTTTCCCTCTGACTTTTCCTCTATGTTGACCAGCTTCTCATAATATAATTCACTTGCACTTTGAGCCTAGGCAGCAGCACTCTCCTCAAGCTTAGCCATTTCTTCTAAGAAATATTTCCTAAGTTTAACTTTGGCAAGTCTCCACTCAAAACTTTTTATTCATCACAGACAACTTTGTTTTTAGCTTTTTACAATGCGATCATTCAAAATGATTCAGAGCTCGTGACTTATTATTAGATTAAGGCGTTGAACCTGGCTATGCTCTTTGTGTTGGCTTACCCCCATGGGTGTCATGCGGGCTTCCAACTTCAGTTGCATGCCATATTCAACTCAACTCTTATCTTAGCTAAATTTAATTTGTGCCAGACAAAGAAGTTGTTACTATGTGTTGATTCTGGTCACCTACTTTCGTTTTGGCTTACCAGCACGAGTGTCATGCGAAGTATCCAACTACGGATTGGTACCTTGAACAACTAAACTCTTATCAGCTTGGGTTTTCCTCTTTGCCCTAACAACAGAGTTTTTATTATGGTCATTTTTTTAAATGTTATCGTATTGTTTATATTGAATGCATTTGCTTGGACCAATCCCACCCCCAAATTTAGAGAGTGACAAAGGTCTTTGCCAAAAAGCTAAAGACAAAATTGTTCAGAGATGTGATAAAAGCGATTTAAGTAGAGGTTTGCACGTAATAAAAATTAGATTGGCAAACTGTTGAAGAAGCTACTAAAGTGAAGTGAGTCATGCAACTTTTAGTGAGTGGATTTAGTGAACTTACATAAATATCATCATGGATGCTAATTTATCAATGCAAAAGAAGGCAGACAGGAAAAAGGGAATTTCAAAAGGATAATGCATGCAAGATAACAAGAAAAGAAAGATGTAGGCAGAATGGTGATCGCGTCAATACTTAGAATTCATGTGGAAGAATTCATCATGCATTGAATAAAGGAGAGACTTCTTCTTTCGAAACAACACACCGAGAGGAAATTATTAAGGCACCAAAAATGACCAAGCGCAATACACCATATCCAAGAAAAGCAACCATAAATCCAAAACGACAATAACCAAATAAATCAACTAAAGAAGTTAACTAGGAAAGCAAAGTAGAGATAGAGTAGAAGACATCCCTAAAGGAAATTTGAATGAAGCCACCGCAAGGACTCTTCAACGTAGGGGATCGAACTTGTCTGCTTAGGTCAAAGGCAACAAACAATTGTCAGCAAAGTTGTTTTTTTTTTCTTGAAATCCAAAGAATTTTTCTTACTTTATACATAACATAGGTCATCGATTCAGTATTGGATAAAAAACGAAAAAAATGGGGTTCAAATCATTTTATCGACATGAGTGTTCTATATCGAAAAAAAAAATCCCAACAAATTTGAAACGATTTATGTATTAACATAATAGTAGAAAGAGTATCATGCTGCATCCGGACTTCAAACAGTTTAGCTTTAACCATGTTAATAGTCCCACATTATTGGTTGATAGAGAATCAAAGTTGATTTACCAATGAATCACGAAATGCTATGGTTCTTCAATATGATTTCTTCATTTTGTCAGAAGTAATTCACGGGATCATGCACCTTTTTGTATACTCATTGTCCCAACCACTATAGCCTCCAGCAATCATCAACCACATGACGGTTACCATGCTCCTAAGACTACTTCCAGCTCATGCGACAATTAGTCTTTCGGTCTCAGGGTCAATATTGAATTCAAGCACAACATCGTCACTCAAATATTGTTTGCAACTTGGTCGCATAAGCTACAATATGCCTAAGATCAAAAGGGGGCCTACGAAAGCACAAAACTTAAACAAACTATTAGATGCCAAGTCCCCAGCAATGACGCCAAAAACTTGTTAGGGAATAGATTTGATTTGTTGATATAATATGCGTTGATGATCATGTGATGGTCTAAAGAATATGCGTTAAGCGTTAAGCATGTATGTGATGATCATGTGTTCCTGTCACAAGTTTTCTTGCTATCTCGCCAAGTATAACAAAATCGCAAGTTTCTCGGGATGATTCGAGGTTGAACATGGGAACTTGCAACTAAAAGATGAATGAAAAGTAATGTGTTTGAAGCGGAGAATAAAGATAAAAAGAAAGAAATTGATTAACTATGTGCTACTTCTACTCTTAGCTAAATAGACTGAACAATTAAAGTTTGATTATGAGAATTGATAGAGATGCGACAACTGTTAACGTGTAATAAGATATATGGAAGAGTAGGGTTGGGGAGGAAATTTCACCAAGTCCTTAAGTTTTGCCGCAAGGATAATCCCAGCTTGCCACATTCGCACATCGCATACCTCTTGATGGTCAGCCACATACATTATATCTCTATAATGCATGATTGATGTTGCGTTGAGCATAAGGTTATTCTTATCTCTAGGAACATTTCTTACTTTGCTTAGTGAGTTCCAAAACTACTTACCCTCTCGAACAGCTAGTTATAGCTACTCGATCTTAGACAAGCACTGTGATAATCTCGCACTAAGCAAACAGGATTGAATCACTATACTCGCGTGTCACACACCTCTCGATGGTCCGCTACATGCATTATATCTCTATGACGCATGATTGAGTATGTGATAACCTTGTAATCTACACTTAGCTCATAGGGGTGAAAGAAAAAGATGATAAAGTAGAAGAAGATAATGAAAATGATATTGAAGGAATTAAAGAGATGCATAAGTGTATTAATGTCTTAAGCCAAAATATTATGCAATACAGAGGTAAGAAAAGAGGTGGAAAGCTAGATGTAGGCAATCTCTTACTTCCATCAGATGTATGTCAAGGCTGCTGGTGGTGTAATGGATGGGTGGTGGAGTAGTCTCTCTCGAGCTCTATCTCCGACGAAGCTCCGGTCATCAATCGGAGGAAGTTGTGGAAATGAAGAAGTCTCAAAGAAATTTTTGCTCATGCTCTTGTCTGTGATCACAAGAATCTGCCCAAGGCAGAAGTCACGGATGTTTGATCTGAGACTCCAAGGCTCTATTTATAGAGTCAAACACTAATAACTTTGATAATCCCGCTCCAAATCATCGCTATTACTGACGCAGTAAGTGAGAATGTCAGTGCTACATCATGGTCTGACCGCTTTTCAGAAGGTCTGCTGAGTAGCTCAGACATCTCGAGGTATGCATTCACATTCGTTTCTTCTGAAGGATCAACGCATTCCACCCAATATTTGCGGTCATACTTCTATCATGGCTATCACTCTGTAGTTGGGGCAACGTATGCGACCAANTTATTGGTTGATAGAGAATCAAAGTTGATTTACCAATGAATCACGAAATGCTATGGTTCTTCAATATGATTTCTTCATTTTGTCAGAAGTAATTCACGGGATCATGCACCTTTTTGTATACTCATTGTCCCAACCACTATAGCCTCCAGCAATCATCAACCACATGACGGTTACCATGCTCCTAAGACTACTTCCAGCTCATGCGACAATTAGTCTTTCGGTCTCAGGGTCAATATTGAATTCAAGCACAACATCGTCACTCAAATATTGTTTGCAACTTGGTCGCATAAGCTACAATATGCCTAAGATCAAAAGGGGGCCTACGAAAGCACAAAACTTAAACAAACTATTAGATGCCAAGTCCCCAGCAATGACGCCAAAAACTTGTTAGGGAATAGATTTGATTTGTTGATATAATATGCGTTGATGATCATGTGATGGTCTAAAGAATATGCGTTAAGCGTTAAGCATGTATGTGATGATCATGTGTTCCTGTCACAAGTTTTCTTGCTATCTCGCCAAGTATAACAAAATCGCAAGTTTCTCGGGATGATTCGAGGTTGAACATGGGAACTTGCAACTAAAAGATGAATGAAAAGTAATGTGTTTGAAGCGGAGAATAAAGATAAAAAGAAAGAAATTGATTAACTATGTGCTACTTCTACTCTTAGCTAAATAGACTGAACAATTAAAGTTTGATTATGAGAATTGATAGAGATGCGACAACTGTTAACGTGTAATAAGATATATGGAAGAGTAGGGTTGGGGAGGAAATTTCACCAAGTCCTTAAGTTTTGCCGCAAGGATAATCCCAGCTTGCCACATTCGCACATCGCATACCTCTTGATGGTCAGCCACATACATTATATCTCTATAATGCATGATTGATGTTGCGTTGAGCATAAGGTTATTCTTATCTCTAGGAACATTTCTTACTTTGCTTAGTGAGTTCCAAAACTACTTACCCTCTCGAACAGCTAGTTATAGCTACTCGATCTTAGACAAGCACTGTGATAATCTCGCACTAAGCAAACAGGATTGAATCACTATACTCGCGTGTCACACACCTCTCGATGGTCCGCTACATGCATTATATCTCTATGACGCATGATTGAGTATGTGATAACCTTGTAATCTACACTTAGCTCATAGGGGTGAAAGAAAAAGATGATAAAGTAGAAGAAGATAATGAAAATGATATTGAAGGAATTAAAGAGATGCATAAGTGTATTAATGTCTTAAGCCAAAATATTATGCAATACAGAGGTAAGAAAAGAGGTGGAAAGCTAGATGTAGGCAATCTCTTACTTCCATCAGATGTATGTCAAGGCTGCTGGTGGTGTAATGGATGGGTGGTGGAGTAGTCTCTCTCGAGCTCTATCTCCGACGAAGCTCCGGTCATCAATCGGAGGAAGTTGTGGAAATGAAGAAGTCTCAAAGAAATTTTTGCTCATGCTCTTGTCTGTGATCACAAGAATCTGCCCAAGGCAGAAGTCACGGATGTTTGATCTGAGACTCCAAGGCTCTATTTATAGAGTCAAACACTAATAACTTTGATAATCCCGCTCCAAATCATCGCTATTACTGAAGGATCAACGCATTCCACCCAATATTTGCGGTCATACTTCTATCATGGCTATCACTCTGTAGTTGGGGCAACGTATGCGACCAACTTTTCTTCGTTGAGATCAACGTATGCGGTCGCCTCCTGCGATAATTATAAAATAGATATTTTGATGCAAGATGACACATGATATGGGGTTAGCGGGGATTTTTAGTACAGATCAACGCAAGTTCATTATTTCACATGAATTTTTAGCAATATCAACGCATGTTCTGCTCATCAACCCTCATAATTATAAGTAAAAAGCTACAATAGCTTGTATTTCTACAAGCTATCACACCCCCAAATTTAGAATCATGTTTTTCCTCAAGCATATCTTATACTAAGAAAACTCAAAACTTGCCCTCTGACTTTTCCTCTGCGTTGTCCAGCTTCTCATAATATAATTCACTTGCACTTGGAGCCTTGGCAGTCGCACTCCCCTCAAGCTTAGCCACTTCTTCTAAGAAATATTTCCTAAGTTTAATTCCGGCAAGCCTTCACTCAAATCTTTTTATTCATCATAGACAACTTCGTTTTTAGCTTTTTACAATGCTATCCTTCAAAATGATTCGGAGCTCGCGACTTATTATTAGATTAAGGCATTGAACCTGGCTACGCTTTTCGTTTTGGCTTACCCCCACGGGTATCATGCAGGCATCTAACTTTGGTTGCGTACCATATTCAACTTAACTCTTATCTTAGCTAAATTTAATTTGCGCCAAACAGAGGAGTTATTATTATGCATTGATTTTGGTCACCTACTTTCGTTTTGGCTTACCTACATGGGTGTCATGCGAAGTATCCAACTATGGGTAGGTACCTTGCATAACTAAACTCTTATCAGCATGTGTTTTCCCCTTTGCGCTAACAACGGAGTTTTTATTATGATCACTTTTTTTAAACGTTATCGCAATGTTTATATTGAACGTATCTTCTTGAACCGATCCCACCCCCAAATTTAGAGAGTGGCAAAGGTCCTTGCCAAAAAGCTAAAGACAAAATTGTTCAGAGATGCGGTAAAAGCGATTTGAGCAGAGGTTTACATATGATGGAAGCAAGAGATTGACTACATCTAGCTTTCCACCTCTCTTCTCACCTCTGTATTGTATTACATTTTGGCTTAAGACATTAATACACTTTGTAATCAATGCATGTCCTTAGTTCCTTCAATATCATTTTTATCATCTTCTTCTACTTTATTATATTTTTCTTTCAATCTCATTACAAGAATCATCGCGTATCAATCATGCGTCATAGAGATATGACGCATGTAGCGGACCACTAAGAGGTGTACGACGCACGAGTATAGTGAGCCAATCTTGTTTGCTTAGTACGACACTATCGCAGTACTTGTCTATGATCAAATAGCTATAACCAACTGCCCGAGAGGGTAAGTAGTTGTGGAACTCACTAAGAAAAGTAAGCAGTGTTCCTAGAGATAGGAATAATCTTATGCTCAACACAACTATGCGTTATAGAGATATAAAGCATGTGGCTGACCACCGAGCGGTGTGTGATGTGCGAGTGTGGCGAGCTAGGATTACCCTTGCGACCAACTTAAGGACTTGGTTGATATCTTTCCCCCAACGCTATTTCTCCATACATCTTATTACGCGTTAACAGTTGCCACATCTCTACCGACTCTCATAGTCAAACTTCAATTGTTCAGTTTGTTTAGCGAGGAGTAGGAGTAGCGCATAGTTAGTCAACTTCTTTCTTTTTATTTTTATTCTCCGCCTCAAACACATTACTTTACATTCATCTTTTAGTTGCAAGTCCCCACCTTGGATCATCTCGAGAAACTTGCGATCATGTTATACTTGGCGAGAGAGTAAGAAAACTTGTGACAAGAATGCATGGACATCGCATACACAATTATCGCATACTCTTCAAATCATCGCATGTTCATCACATGACCATCAACGCATATAAATTTCAACAGATAAATTTATCCCCAAAAATTTTTTGGCACACAACAATGAATCAAGGTTGTCATCACACACCTTTTTGGGATGGATAAATATTTTGGTGAAATTTTTTGTGTACACATCTTAGTTTGTAAGGTATTGTGTGTTTTGAAACTCTGTACAAAGTTCTAACACATGTACTTTGGTTTTAGGTTGGTAACCTTTAAGATTTTTTGTGAACATACATGTGTGGCAACCTTATTTTGTAAACTTTGAAGTTTGGCTTTCTTAAATTAATATCGAAGAATAGCATGTGTATAATGTTTTACTATATAATTTTATTTGTTTCATTCAAAGACAAATCTAAAAAAAAAATCTTAAAAGAATCAGGTTTTTCTTTTTTTAAAAAATATATATATTGCAATGAAAACAAAAATTCCCACATTGACCACTGCAACGAAACGACAAAAGTGTTACAAAGTTATTCTTGCATCCTATGTGACGTTTTAACATTTAGTTGCAACTTGTGATGTTAAAATAAACGTTACATAATGCGATTTTCACGTCCTGCTTTGCAGATTGCGACATTTTTACTATAGTTGCAGGAAGCAATGAATGTGTAAATCTGTCTCACAATGTGCAACGAATGTATAAATTCGCTGTAAAAAGTCTTTAGTGACTAGGATTCACCGACGTTCCGTGTGACAATTATTTTTTCGTCTCTAAAGGTCATCTGTGACGAAATATAAGCATTAGTGACATTTTTCTTTGTCTCCAAAGATCATATTTTCTTGTCGTACATGTTTTCAAAAACCAAACTAAATTTTTAAACCTAAAAAAAGTTAGCTTCGTTTGGTAATCATTATTTCATTTTTTATTTTGAGTTTTTGAAAATTAGACTTATCTTCTATCAATTTGTTATCATGATTTCTATCTTTCTTAAGCAAAAGAGTCGAATTCTTAATCAAAATTCAAAAACAAAAACAAGTTTTTAAAAGACTACTTTTTCAGTTTTCAAAATTTGGGCAGGTTTTGAAAACACTCCTAAAATGTAGCCAACAAAACTTGGAATCCAATGAATGGAAGTGAGGTTTGTAGGCTTTAATTTTCAAAAACTAAAAAGAAAAAACCAAATGGTTATCAGAGCCTAGTTTTTAAAAACTTATTTTTGTTTTTTAAATTTGGCTAAGAATTCAACTTTTATACTTAAGAAACAAGCAAGCTATTGTAAGAAAAATGTGACAAATAGATTAAATTTTCAAACACTACAAACTAAAAACCAAAAACCAAACAATTACCAAACAGGGCCATAAAATGTAGGATTTTAACAACTCAACAACTAAATAAAAATTGAAACTCTAACTTTATGGGTTTTTTTTTCTTTTTATTGTAAAAAGAACTATATAATTTTTTTATTCCTCAAACTTTAGGAATTAAAAATGTAATTTAATTAAAAATATATAATTTTTTAATAATTAAATTTTAGATTAAAATACTAGTTTCAGTTTTAAGTAAGTATATTATAGTAAAAAAATGAAATTATTTTAAATGATAAAACTGCTAAAAAAAATATTTATAATTAATAAAAAAATATCACTGTCTATATGTGACACCGCGATAGATTACTATATGTGTCTATCTGTATCATGTTAGACACAGATAATAGTCTATCGCTGCCTATCGTGGTCTATCACAGATAAATTGTGATATATTTGCTATTATTTGTAAATATTTTATTCATCTTCCTATATTTGAAAACAGTCCTAAAAAAATCTATCATTTTCAAATTAATTAAAATGACAATAGTTTATGAAATTTACTTCAAAACCTACTAAAATTAAAAGATCAAATTACTACAAAAAAAATAAGTAAATACAAGGGGTAGTTGCATATTTAACAACAACAACACAAAAAAAACAAAAAAAACAAAAAAACAAAAAAACAAAAAAAAAAACAAAAAAAACAAAAAAAACAAAACACATCTGATACTGCATATGCAATCCATATTTTTTCTCTTTTGCAAATGTAGCAAAAAAGCACCAACCTAGTCCAAACAGAATTAGTAAAAGTTTGAAAAACCTTATATACCCCCAAAGCATATAGGGATTTAGTGAAAATGGAAAACACGTTAGTTTTCCAACGTGTATTTGATGTAATTCATTAATAAAGGATCAAAATTATATACCTTATATAGCACATAATTCTTTTTTTTTTCTTTTATGAAAATATAGTTTTTAATTGATACATTACATTATCAGCTAGTTAGGTAATCGTCTTAATAATATACTTGAATTTTGAATGAATGTTGATATACACTATTGATACACTTCATTACCGATACACCATTGATATATTTTAATATAGTATGCATATATGATGCTTGAAAGCGTAATGTACTTGAAAAGCTTGTTAATTGATATTTTATAGTTTGTTGATGTACTTAAAATTTTAATATGTTTGTTGATTGATGCACGATAGCTTGTTGATGTATTTAAAATAACATCAATTGAATTTTTAACTAATATACTATTGATATACTTCAGTTTAGGTATATCATTAAAATAAAGTTTATTAATACAATAGTATATCAAAGATATACTCAATATCAAGTACATCAATTAATTAAGTGTATCAACAATATACCAAATGTAAACTATATCAATAAAATAGTGTATCAAAGATATACTCAATGTTAACTACATTAGTTAAGATATATCAATGATGTGATTGATACAGTTTTACACTTTGATATTAAATGTATAAGCTTAATGATACACTTTGGTTATTATATATCATCTTGCTGATCATGCAGAAGGATTCCAAATTTTAATATATAAGCGTTGAAAGTGCAACACATAAAATTTTGAAGAGTATAACAGAATTTGAAACCATTAAAAATAAAAGAAAGAGAAAAAAAAAAAAAAAAAAAGTACCCCTGCACGAGGCTTCATATAATTTAACTCAAATTCAAAAACTAATGGGGGCCATTACTCGTGATAAGGATTAAAATCACTGCCTGAATATAGTAGCATAAAACCTAACATTATTGGCACTAAAATCAGTCGGTCAACAGGAAACAATTCACTCTACATATCCAAACTACATGTTTCGAAGCAGTATGAGAGATTTGAAAGTAATCTCTTCAATTGATCTGAAAGGGAATTGACCTTGAATTGACTTATTCTACAAAATAATGCCATCAGATTCTAGTTTCGGCGACCCAACCATCTTAGGGCACAAAATTTTGTACAGAGATCGATGGATTTAACTCGAGGCTTTCTTCAAACGAACATGATGATGGGTCGCGCTAGTCGCAGTTGCAGAGTGTCTCTACGAGCAAAGCTCGAGTCGAGGGAAATTCAGAGAGAGAGAGATCAACAATGTTTCAGATCCAAATTGAAATTTGTTATGGATCAATTTTAGACCATCGTAACATTAAATATCAAAGGTCAAAATTTTGCTATATATGCAAAATCTCAAAGGTAGGAGACATGGCTGCAAAATCCTATTCTTGAATTGTAGCCCACTGCAAATTTTCTAAATAAAATTATAATTTAATTTTAGTCAAATCTCTATTGCAAAATTAATAATAATAATAATAATAATAATAAATTCTTCTAAAACTTTCGATTGTAAAACCTAGGCCCTCAAATTTCTACCTGTGTTTAAATTGGATCCTCCGTATAATAATTGTAGAAATTGGACTTTCAAATTAAATTGAATCCTCAAACTTATACAACTATTATAATTTCTAAGGTACAATTTTAATATTTGTATAAATTTGAAAACTTAATTTTTATAATAGAAAGTTTGAGAGTATAATTGCAACTACACCAAATTGTATGGGTAGTTTTTGCAATTTGTACTTAACATACATTTACAACTTAAATACAGGCTACCTAAATCTCAATTTAAACCTTCGAACTTAACATTCTCATGCTTAAAATTCTAAACTTGCACGTCAAACACCTATTATAAATGTTTTGTATGAGCTTACCATTTTCTGACTTTTACCTTTTATTTGCCTGTATATATTCACCGCCAAAAGTTGTAGGGTTGATCTAAAAAATAAATAAATAAAATAATAGCAACAAACATACCTATTGTTAACCAATTATACATAGATATTTGATTCTACTAGTTGGCCATTAGTTTACTGTCTCTCCTTTTATAAATCATGGATGCTACACCTAATTTCATACTCCATATTTTTATATATACAAGGAAAATTAAAAAAGATTTTTTTTAAAAAAAATACAAAAATTTGTCACATGACAATTTTTTATCCCAACAGTTTCTTAGACTGTACAGATATAGGTGTAGCACACCCCAAAGTGTAGGCAAATATTTTTCTAATTAATGTATAAAAGATGAATTGATACAATAAATATCCATCTTTTTCCGATTCCACGACTTAAAAACATGAATTGGAATTGACATATGATTCGGATTTTTCATTTTTAATTTGTCAGATCAATGTCTCAATCATTTTTTTTAATTCATAATCATTGCATTGCATTTCTCAAGTCGTGTTATTAACAAAATGTGCTATGTATTTGTATATATTTAAAACTATCCTCAAAGCAAAGAATAGTTATTTGTCCTTTGTGGTTAAATCAATTGATTTCATGATGTCTCAATTTTATGGTTTTTTTTTCTTGTTGTCACATTGCATTTGCCAAGTCGTGTTTCTAACATAAATTAAAATTAACTTAGAATTCCAATTTTAAATATAAAATTGATACTTCATGAGAAAATTATTGTAAATGACAAAATTGTCGAAGATATTTACAAATAATAGTCAAATATCACAATATATTTGTGATAGACCATGATATACTACTATATGTGTTTATCATGACACAGATAGATACAAATAGTAGTCTATTACTGTCTATCATGATCTATCGCAGATAGATTGTGATGTTTTGTAATTACTTGTAAATATTTTGATTCATGTTTCTATATTTAAAAATAGTCCAATGAATATATTATACACATTTATGATCATAAAAAGAATATTAAATACTAAACTTGTGATTTAATCTCTAATAAACAACTTTACAAGGAACCAATTTGTTAGGAATATATTTGTCCATAGAGTTGTTTTCAAATATAGTAAAATGAGTCAACTTATTTATAAATATATCAAAATGTCATTGTCTATCAGTGTCTATCATTGATATAGATAAATGTCTATTGGTGTTTATCAATGTCCATTATTGACATAGATAAATGTCTATCGGTGTTTATAGTGATAGACAATGAATTTTACTATATTTGAAAATAATTTCAACAATTCTACCATTTAAAACAATTTAAAAAAGTATTATGAATAAATGATTGTGGAGGAGACATATTCTTGTAAGAAAAGTTTGTTAGAGTGGTTGGGCAATGATTTTCCTGCGGATAGTTAAAACACATCTAGAAGGTGTTGAAAATTCGCTTGATTGAGTGCAATATACAAAATTATTTAATTAGATTTTTTTAAAAAAAAAAAAAAAAGTTGAAAAGGTTTCCTCAGGTAGATTTAATTTTTACTGACAAAATTGAAATAAAAAGAATTTTTCATAAACGATTTGATGAAATGTAAAAAATAAGTATTGTATGAGATATCCACAAGTATGCATTTTGTCCTATATATATATATATATATATATATATATATATATATATATATATATTGAAATGGAAAATTGGTAGAGGAGATTGGAATGGGATACATTTTTAATTTAGCAAAGGTGTCTAACCACATCCACATTCATGCATGGGTGCATCGAAGGAAGAAGTTTAGGTACGAAAACATTATACAAAATTAAGGAAGAAGATGCTTAATTACAAGTGAGGCAAATAATATAATAGATGAGGAGACTGAAATCAACATAGACAAAGGTAATTAAATGAATAATAAATGAAGGTAAAAGGTGAGCAACCTAGCTACGCAAACTGAAATTGATTGGACGAAGCAGTGTAATTAGTGAGGAGGGGATTTGGGAGAATATTTGGCATCAGCGCCGAGTCCTCAAAATAGAAATCGAAATCGGGGAAGTCAGCAACACTAGTACCAGTGTGACACGTGGTATGTTGTAGCTGCTGCATCATCACTACATTATTAATTTCTCTATCTATCTGATATTCCGCAAGCATATCCACACCATTATCATCATCTTCCAATATATTCCTCTGCAACAATCGCTCGCTGCAATGACCAATATTATTATTGATCATACCCAGATGATGATGAGGTTCAGATAATTCAGAATTATTCATGGGTATGGGCACTGCAACAGAAGAGTCGTAGGTATTGTTATTGGAGGAGGAATAGTAGATATTGATGTTAGTATTACTAACAATAGAGGATTCGGGAATGATAATTGGTACTGGTGGGAGTTGATGATTATAAACAAGAGTAGTAGTAGTAGTAGATGATGCAGCTGGGAGGAGATTATGGGTAGTGGGATCAAGACCTTGGGCAAGAAGCTTCTTCTTGATGGAGGAATTCCAAAAGTTCTTAATCTCGTTGTCGGTTCTGCCGGGAAGATGCTTGGCTATTTGGGCCCATCTGTTGCCCAGGATGCGGTGGACGTCGATGATGGTCCTTTCTTCGTCTGCACTGAAACAACCCCTCTTCAGATCGGGTCTCAAGTAATTTATCCACCTCAGCCTACAACTCTTCCCACATCTATCTAGCCCCGCCATTTTAGGCACGCGGCTCCAACAATGCGCCCCATCACTACTCAACATCCTCTTCATACACTTTATCAACTTCTCGTCTTCTTCAGGAGACCACAATCCTCTCTTCACCTTCTTCACCATCATTATCAACTGTATATGATCTCTCCTCCTTAATTAATTATACATTACCTCTTCTCTTCATCTCACATCAATCATTTAATAATAAACCTTACTTACCACCTTATTAATTATTCTCTCTCTCTCCCTCTTCTTCTCCTCCTTTATATATACTTGCAGCTGCACGGATGACATGACATTAAGAACCTTAATATTTTAACCCTACTTTAATCAATTTGTATTATATTATATTATTAATTCATAAAAGTTATATTTCGTGATATATTAATATTAATTAATTTATGGACAATTTAGAGGGATACAGTTTACTTGTACCTAAATTATATATATGTTTGTGTGATCGGAAATAGTTAAATGATTCCTTCCTCATCCAAAATTTCAACTTTTGAGTCGTCATTCATTTAAGAAAGCCATTTCTTTCACCGATCTTAATTAATTCCTCACTCTTTCTATCATAATCTCTCATGTTAGATATTATATTAAGTTTAATTTTAAACTTTTATGTAAAATGGTGATTTAAGATGGTATTAGATCAAGTGGTCTAAGAAAGTCCTGTGTTCAAGTTCCTACAATGTTATTATATCAAGTTTGACTTCACCCATCAACTTAAGTTTTTGGATCAACATGTAATTTAATATGTATATATCAATGAAGAATTTTTCATGAACTCTTCTACCTAATCCTGAATTTGCTTGAGCAAATTGGAATATATATCATTCACGTTTTTCTTTTCCATGAATAATATTTAATGAATATATAATAATATTTAATGAATTGGAATATATAATAATGAATAATATTTAATGTATTATGTGAAAGTGACCTAGTTGGGATTTTGGAACAAACTTCACCATCAATTTTCTTCCTATATATCAAGTTTTTTTTATCCTTCTTAATTCAGAACTATTTTAATTAATATCAGTTACTTAATCCAATACGTGAACATGGGTTTTTCTTTTTTAATAGAAAAAAAAAAAAACATCTTAAAATATTATCCCAAAAAAAAGGGGGGAGCACAACACCCAACCAATTAAAACATGTCTTTTCAGAACCATTGCGTTATAAATCCTCGCCTAGGCACTATTGAATAGAGATATTCATGGGTTAGATTGAATTGAGTTGAAAGACTTTTTAGACCTAATCTAATGGTTCCTATAGTAAATTTCTTCAACCCAAATAACCCTTGTTAAAAAATGAACTCAGTTGGATTGGATTGGTTCGGGTTAATCGAGTCATTTGTTTAAAATTTTATTCTAAAAAGAAGCACAATGTAAATATGTAAAAATCTTATTTTATTATTTTCATATATTGAATTAAGATTAACAACTCAATTTTAATTTATATAGTGAAAATTTTGTTTCTAAAGTGTAAAGAAATTTTAAGAGTTGTTGAATAATAAATTATTAAAAAAATATTGGAATTAAATAAAATTAAAATCAATGTATGTATAAATAATTGTGTTATATGTAATAAAAAAATATATTTTAAAGTTAATAATAAATTCGAGTTGGTTCGGGTTGGTTTGGGTTTTATTAGGTGAAGCCATGAACCAATCCAACCCATAAAATTTTCATTTATTTGAACCTAATCTAATTCAAATGAGTTGATAATCCAACCCAAATTACATGAGTTGGATCGAGTTGATCGATTTTTTCAGGGATTTTTTAACACCCGCAAAATATACCTTACTTAAATTGTTCATCCATGTGATCGACCAAAAAATTTCTAATTCCCATTGGATAAGGAATTTGAAAAGAGTGTTTTTTTTTATTATTATTATTTTTCTTCAATGAATTGTGAAATTCTGTTAGTCGGGTTGCACGAGCACACTTCACCCTTTAATTAATAATTTTGCTATGATTTATTTTACTTGCTGTATAAGTTACATCCGTAAAACCTAATCTCCAATACAAATTAAGCAGGCATTCAAAACTATATATATATAATGTATATATGTATACATAAATTAAGCAGCAGCTTCCAAGTCACATCTTGTTTCTCTCTCATCTCACCAAACAATAATTTATCAGTACAAATTTCCTAAAATACTGTGTATATTATAATATACACTCCTCTTTTCAGAATATACAAATTAAAAATAAGTGAAAATATCAAATCATACCTAGGATTGTATCGGTTTAAACCCTTCCGAATTTAAAATAATATAATTATTAATTTAGAGTTTAAATTAATATACCTCCAAAGTTTAAGGATATAATTTCATATTTACTCTAAAAATAATTAGATAATTTAACATGGCATATGCATATTGTTACCAAATGGAGCTTTTTCATTGTGTATGTCAGGCCTACAGACTGTATTATACTATACCCACTTTCTGTCTCTGTTATATAACTTATAAAGTTTGTCTGGTCATATTCATTTTAACTATAATTTACTCTTCTATTACAAGTAATTAATGACACAAGTTTTGATCTTCCTCTCTCTGTTATAACTTATAGTTTAATTTTCATAGCAGGTTGGTTTTGCGTATATATTAATATTAAAAAGAATACTTGATGCATTTCGGATATTACCTATGTTTGTGCATTCCACAAAATTATCTAATCACAATTTAACATGTGACAATTTTTTTTTTTATTTTTAGAAATATTTTAATTATTTTTCGGTGTAAGTGATGATAAAAAATGCATAGAGATATGTATATCTTAGAAAAAATAGTTATTCATATGCAATGCAAATCAAGTATTGTGGATTAAATTACTACGTAAATATACGTGTAGAAAATTCGTAGCATACTTTATATATATGTGTGTGAATATAAAAATAATAAACTTAATTGGCGGTCCAAATGCTACATATCATAAATATCAATCATGACGTTAATATATCATACTATTTTAAAAAGGGGCTAAAGTAGAGAATATTTTTGAACTATTTTGTCCAAATGATAACTCTATTATTCCCATTACATCCCTTCTCTAATTAGGCTCACGAGGAAAAAAAACTATCATTACTTATTTAAATTTAATTAACAATTATGAAAAACTACAATATGTGGCAATTATTTATCTTAACTTTAGGGGGAAAAAACTCTCGTTACGTGTTTAATTTTCAGTTAATATATATATTATAATACAACTACATGGACGAAAATGATCAATGTGGACATTAATAATCACCACTACGCAAAATTATTGTTTTATAATTGTAACTACGTACTACAATTATTTTTAATGGATATTTATGTGGTTAATTTTTAATTAAACATAAATTTGGAAGCTTAGATTCAAAAACTATTATTTAAAAAAACCACAACATGCATACAAATTGAAAAGGTTGAGTGCATTTCAACTTTTTTTTTCTTTTGGTTTTCTTCTTCTTCTTTTTTAATTTCTAAATTATGTATTGCATTATAGTTTGTTAATTTGTATTGCCTTTTTAATTAAAGCATTTCAATTATGCCTCTCCAATTTGTTCTGAAAAAGTTAAATAAGTTCGTTCATTTGTAACTATCTGTGATGACTTTCAAATTATAATTTGTAATATTTTGTGAGAAATAAATAGATATAAATATCCTATCTTATTTTACTATCTTACAAAGTGGCTAATTTAAAGAACCATTTTTTTAAGTATCGTTACGAAATCGACAATTAAAGAACACAAAAAGGAACGTAGAGATAGAGAAGATCGACACACAGATATACGTGGTTCAATAACGTTGTGTTAGCTACGTCCATGAGCAGAGGGAGAACAGTATTATTAGAGAGAATGTTTTCAGAAAATTACATCAAAAACGGCGCCCCTAGGGTAAAGAGTTTATATAGCACACTACTCTAAATCCTAGGGTCATAATCGTAAATAATTACAAATAAATAAATATGCTAAATACGAATTCTGAATAGGTTGACCCATGAACCTGCTGACAACACTAACAGCATGGGCAAGATCAGGCCTAGTACGGACCATAGCATACATCAAACTTCCCACTGCACTAGCATAAGAAACTCAAGACATGTACTCCTTCTCAGCTTCAGACTATGGTGAAAGCATAGATGACAAACGAGCATTTACAGCACTAGGAGTATCTATAGGCTTAGCTGACGACATACCAAACCTGGACAATATTTTCTGAATATATCCCTTCTGCGACAAGAAGAGCTTATTCTTATCTCTGTCCCTATAAATCTCCATACCCAAAAATTTTTTAGCAGCACCCAAATCCTTCATATTAAACTCAGCACTAAGAAGATTCTTTAATTTTAGAATGTCAGACTTCGACTTTGCAGCTATGAGCATATCAGCTACATATAAAAGTAGATAAATCATCAAATCATCATCAGCTTTGTTGTGATATACACAACAATCATACGGACTCCTGTTATAGCCAAGTCCAATCATATAGCTGTCAAATCGTTTGTACCACTACCTTGGAGACTACTTTAACTCATACAAAGATTTCTTCAACTTGCAAACATAATCTTCTTTACCTGGACACTGGAACCCATCTGGTTGGATCATATAAATCTCTTCCTCAAACTCTCCATGTAAGAAAGTTGTCTTCACATCTAGTTGTTCAAGTTCCAAATTCTGATGTGCTACTATATCTAGTAACACCCTGATAGAAGTATGTCTGACTACTGGTGAGAAGATCTCATTATAATCAACTCCTTCCCTTTGTATGAACGCTCTAGCAACAACTCGAGCTTTATCTTTAATGCCCTCTGAAGGTGATATTCCCTCCTTTTTCTTGAAGACCCATTTACAAGTGACAAGTTTTCTCTCCTTATGTCGTTTAACTAATTCCCAAGTCTGATTTTTGTCAAGAGATTCCATCTCATCCCCCATAGCAACAAGCCATTGAGCAAACTCACCACATAACACAGCTTTTCTATAGATGGATGGCTCATGAGGATCCACTTCTTCATCAACCTGCAACGCAAAAGTAACCATATCTTCAAAACCATACCTCATAGGAGGTCCAACACCAACTCTTCTAGATCTATCATGAGCTATACTCGGTTGATCTACTCGTGATCTAGAATTCTTAGGCAAAACAACTTCTGACGTTTTAGGCATATTAATTTCTGGTTACACATCAGTTTGTGTAGTAACGTGTTGATCTTCTCCATCTTGATGTTGTAATTCATTCACAGCTGAAGTGAATTGCATCTTCACCTGTTTATCAACACTATTACTTTCTCCCAATCAGTAAACGTCATAAAAGGCTTTACAATTGAGTTAAGCATGGAATTTTCATCAAATATCACAGTCCTACTAAGTATGACTCTATTCTCAAAAGGTGACCAGACTCTATATCCCTTAACTCCATCCCCAAAACCCACAAATATATCCTTTTTAGCTCTCGATTCTAATTTACCCTTATTAACATGATAGTAGACAGTACAACCAAAAACTTTTAATAAAGAATAATCTGCAGGCTTACCAGATCACACTTCTTAAGGTGTTTTATAATCAATAGCTATGTGAGGTCCACGATTGATCAGATAACATGATGTATTTACTGCTTTTGCCCAAAACCTTCTAGTCAAACCCTACATTAGAGAGCATGCATCTTACTCTCTCCAACAATGTTTGATTCATATGTTCTGCAATCCCATTTTGCTATGGAGTATCCCTAACAGTGTGATGGCGAACAATCCCCTCAGCTTTACAGAACTCATTAAATTCAGATCCACAGAATTTCAGACTATGAAAACTCAAATGAACAAAGAGCAAACTCTACAGACATTTGAAGATACGTCTCCACGCTCTTTTGCGCACGATCGCTTGAACAACAGCAACCTCAAACGCTCGATCTACACGATTGTAACACAGCACAAACACTTCGCGCTCACCTTCAACAATTGCCTCGGCCATGAACTCCTCAGCAACAGCACGAACGGCCTCCACAGCACCTCGACGATGTCGAGTTTAGTATGACACCACCAAGAAGGCTACCTTGGTATTCTCAGTGTGAAAATCCAGAGGGTGGGCTTGTTCGGACTTGAATGAGGAGATGAAGAAGGAAACACCGATCGTGTACTTGACTGGGCAATTGGGAGATGGCGGAGACCTATCGTATAGGTTGATGCCCAATCGTTTAGCTGCGATCGTCTAGCAAAATCTATACGATCGTTTAGCTTCCCCAAGCTGTCGTTTAGTAAATCTTTATTTACTTGACAACTCTGTGAGATCCATTTTGTCGAGAGAAATCTCAAAAAAAATTTATGAAAAACTTACTAAAATTAGGAAAACCATTTTTCTTTTATCTCACAGTTACCATGAATCCAATAACCACCCAGTCAATTGGTTATTAAAAAAAAAGAATTAATTATCCAATAATTAATATTATTATAAATATAAATGATAACGAACTTATCATAACCAATAGTTTTAATTTTTCATCTCATGAAACATATAAACTGTAGTTCTTTTTATATTCCATGGTACTTAATATAAATCTCATTTACATCAATCCTCCACTAGATGTATCTCATACATTATACCGATTATATCATATATAATCAAAATGCCTCTTGTCAATTTGAACATTTCAAATCAACACTAAGAACTGATCCTCAACTGAATCTATTGAGCTACCAAGGGGACCTCATGGACCTGTAGCTCGAAGCTCTAATGGTACGTGAATAACTAACTAAACTCTTTAGTCACGGGATCCACCATCCGTTAACTACCAGGCACTCCACTAAGGATCGACAACTGAACACTCCTTACCACAGATATATTATGTGTCCATCTTAACCAATCAGTAGTGCGACAACCCTTCACAGATCGCTCGTACGTACAGCTGGGCCAATAATCGTTATGCCTCTGTAGTTACATCTGTCTCCTTAAGTACCATTGATCCCTCTAATGAACATAAGTCATAGTCCTACTATGACTAAGTCTTCTCTTCTAAAAAGAAACTGTGGCAACTATATTCAAGCCCCAGAATCAGCCCTTAAGGGAGCAATCTCTCTACTTATCCCTACTTCGAGAAAGGAGTGAATTCCTTCTTGTTGAGTTCCTAGCCCCCAGATCAGAGAAATCCCCAAAAATTGAGTTGGCAATCTGGCCACTCTCACCCATACTAATCAAAGGACTGCTCTCAAAGGCAAGAGTTCCCAAAACACTCGGGATTAAGGTTTTATCACCTATGGTCATTTAGGTGACATATAAGTCTCTAGTATCAACGACGTTATATACAAAGTCTAGTCATCTCATGGTCCAGGTCTTATATAAACTCTTTGTATAAGACACCCCCACTCTCACGTCTCCACATGAATGATCAGGATCTACCATCTGTAGTAATTTACAACACCTGCAAACTTCTACAAAGCGGGTCGTATCCGTAGTGTCACCAGGATCAGGTATCCCACCTTAATCCTTATACTACAGACCTATTTAGGTTATCACTTAAGGCATGATCCACTTGTATATCACATATACATGCTTAAGTTCACATAAGATAACCAAGGAGCTTTGTTTATTGCATATGAGTAAATGCTAAAATTAAATAACACTTATTTTATTCATTAAACAATGTGTATCTTTACAAAACAACGAGACTCCGAGAAAATTAGCACACCAATCTCAACATGTAATTTTCATATAAATCGATCAAAACTGGTCAAACCGAACCAGTCCAGGCCATTTGGACCGGCTGAACAACCAAATCGGACGCGCGAACCGGACAGAGGAAATGCAAGTCAACGGCTGGAGCGAACGTAGGTCACCATCGGGTCGGCTGGAGTGGACGGGCGCGGGTGCTTAGGCTGATGCAGACGGCTTGGGAGGTGAACTGGGTTGAAATGGGCTGGGTCGCATGCGCGCATTTGGGTTGTCAATGCAGACTAATGAATATGGGCCGAGCGCAGGCGGAGTTAGGCACAGGCTTGGAACGTCCATCGGGTCGGGTCGACAGGCAGGTCACTAGGTCTAGGCTGGGTCTGGGATAGCCACACACGTTAGCCACTCCTCGCGGGTTGAATCAGTCGTCCGGGTTGGGTCGTGAACTGGGTCTGGGAGTGCTTTCCTAGTCTGTGAGCAATTTTTCACCAAATTGGAGCTATCCTCTTTGCCGAAACCGAGCAATTACAACCTAAATTCGACTCTAATGACTCTAGAAAATTTAAAAACCCTTCATGACACATTAAAGCCCATAAAACACTAGGCAATTACAATAATTATTACAATCCAGGAGGAAAAACAGATGCCAAAATCGAAATTATCCATTTTAGAACACAATCATTCATCACATGAATCAATACCCACCATATGCATAAATTAACCAAAAATGAGTACTTTGAGCAAGCTTTGATACCAATTTATGGATCGAACACATGCGCAGCAAAAGAAAAACGGATCTAAAGTACTCTAATTAGGTTAATTACAAAGATAAGCATGCACGCAATAAAACAAGAAAAAAAGGAAAATAATACAACCTTTATAGTCTCTGAATCTTCTCAAAATCAGCTCCAACCTCCTCACGAACAGTTCATAGACCACCACAAGAGTCTTCTCGACTATTCTTCGGCCTTAGAACGGGATGGTGGAATCCGGTGAATGACTAATTTGGAGAGAAAAAAAGCTAAAGCTTTGAGAGAAAAAAGGGATGAGATTATCACATAATCTCATCAAAACCCACAATGGTCAAGAGTTCTTAAAAAACAATAAACACTCCCTTTTACTAACCATTATTGTTGGGTTGTATGTCCTGAAACTCGTAGTTTGTAAAGTTAAACATATTCTATTATCAATAAAGATGTTATTCGACATTACTTCAATAAAGTTGTTATTGGATCTATAAATTTCACTTATAAAGTCTAAACCCAATAAACTAAGATCCATGGCTATTATATGAATACCTGAACTTTATGTGGAGACATAAAAGTGGATTAAGTTCGAGTAAATACTCAAAATGATCTATAGTATACGAATAAGGTTGGGTGCCTTATTCTAGTAACACTATCGGATGCGGCTCACTCTATAGTTGTTACAAGTTGTTGTAAAGGTGCTACAAACGAAGTAATCCTGATTTGTTCATATATTGACATGAGGAGTGGAGGCGTCCTATGTAATAAGTTTGTGTAAGATCGTACCAAGAAATAAGTCACTTTTACTTTGTAACGTTGTTTACTGTTTAAGACTGACTATTTCGCTTAAATGACCTAGATACCTCAATCTTAATCTTGAGCTAACTGTGAACTCTTGTTTATTTGGGATTATCCTTAGATTTGCATAGGTGAAGGTTGACTCAACAAGCCAGCTCAATAAGCCTCCTATTTCAGGGTTAAGACTGGATAGATAGCTGAGGACATAGGGTGCAATAAGAAATTCACGCCTACCCGATTTAGGGATAAAAGAAAGGTTATTCTTTTAATATTGAATTCATGTCTTGAACAAGAGGCCCCACCCTTTCATTGGCCCGAGAGGGATCTGGTTTAGTGATTGGATCACAAATCAATTGTTTATTAGAGGATCAATGGAACTTAAGGAGCAAGAAGTAATATCGGGGGTAAAAAAACATATTGACCCAGCCATTATTACGAAAAACCTGTGAAGGGTCGACTTACTGATTATGGTTAAATCAGATGGAGACAAATATATCTACAGTGAGGAGAGTGCAACTATCGAGCTATAGTGGTGTGACTTGATAGTTAACGAATATTGATTAATTTGATCTAAAGAGTTTTAGCCAATTAATCTTAAGTCGTTGGAGCTCATGATCTATAGGTTCATTAAGTCCCTCTACTAGCTCATAAAACATGAACACCTTGAATTATTGAATTGAGTAAATTTGGAATGATATCAATCTGAGTTGTTCAAATTAAATTTCAGTTTGAAAATGTTCAAATTGAAATTAGGGTTTGAATTTAAATAAGTTCAAATTCAAATTAGGGTTTGTACAATTATATTCGATATAATTAATTAATGATTAATTTATTCAAATTAAACGAAATTGGAGAGTTTATAATATTTAAATATTGATTTAAATATTATTTACATGAAAAGGATTTATGTTTTAAATCAGGTGTGTGATTTATATTTTATATTAAATTATTATTTAATTAATTAAATATATTTAATTAATTAAAATTAAATTAATTTCTTATTTCAAAATTTGAAATTTTGTTTTTGATTTTGATTAATTGTGAGTTAATTGAAGTTTATAACTATGAAAATGGAAACACCCCACTTTTCACAAAAGGAAGATGTTTCCTCCTTGAGTCACCACCTAGCCCATTATTCTTCATCTTGGTGTTGGCATTCAGATGGTCGAGAGATGCCTGCATGAAAGAGTTGAATAAGAACTCTTCATTTTGTTAGAAGGAAGGAGATTATTGGCTGTTGAAATTAATTTCTACATAAAAGTTTATCCATCACCTTCAAATCCTTTTTCCCTTCACAAATTCACTCCAATTCAGAGTTCCACCACTCAAATTCAAAGCTAAGAATAGTAGAGAAGATCTCTTGGTAGTTCACTGTTGATTTGGAGTTGGAATCACATGAAGAGTAGCTTGGAATTGGGAGAATTCATCAAAGGTATGTTGTTAAGAAACCTTCTTCTTAAATTTCTATTTAAGCATGCTTTTAGAACTCAAAATTTAATGTAAGTAGAGAGCTTATTGATTCTGTTTACTTCTATTGCATGCTAGTAGATCCCAACAATTGGTATCAGAGCATGATTTAAGTACTCAATTAGCGTTAATTTGAGTTTCAGTGGGTGTTTTTCATAAGTTGTATGAAAATGATGAACTGATATGGTTTTTCTGAGTTTTGGCATTGTTTTTTCTTCAATTATATTGTAATTCTTGTAATTGGCTCTTTGATGGGTCTTAATGTGTATTTAAATCTCTGTAATTTGTTTGGAGTCATTAGAGTTACAATTAGAATGTAACTGAAGAAAGAAGTGAAGAAGGTCGAGCAGGAACTGGATTTTGCAACCACTGCTACATACTCGATGCTCAATGGAATACTCAATGGCTTACTCAATGATATTTCATGAAATAACTCGATGCACGATGCCATACTTGATGGTACTCGATGCAACTCGATGGTATTTTATGAAATACTCGATGCATGATGCCATACTCAATGGTACTCGATGCAACCAGATTGTATTTTGTGAAATACTTGATGCATGATGCCATACTCGATGGTACTCGATGCAACTTGACGGTAATAACATACTCGATAGTACTTGACTGGATGGTATTTAGTGAAATACTTGATGCTTGAGGGCATACTCAATGCTTGATGGCATACTTGATGCTTTGTGGTACTCGATAGTTTTTGCCCAGTTCTGCCCATTTTGAGCATTGGAGGTTCAGTTTGAGAGGTTCGGGTCTGGTTCAAGGCGGTTCGAGCAATCCATAAGCATTTTGGAGTCGGTTTTTGCTGAATTTTGTAATAATTAGGCTTTTATTTGCTTGATAATGCCAAAACTAAAACCATATTAGTCTATTTAATTATTTATGCATGTGATATATGTTATAATTAAATAAATCTTATGTGTGCATAAAGTATGCCATGTAGATTTAAAATCCCACCATAGGAAGCATGTTACATGCATTGAAAGTATGTTATAAAGTGTTATAATATATAGTATGCATGTATAGGGTTTCAAATGTTTTAATATAAATGTTATATTAAATAGTGAATGCCGCATGTATAGGGTTTCAAATGTTTTAATATAAATGTTATATTAAATATTGAATGCCTTTGATGTATGTTGTGGATGCTTAGTATGTCTAAAATTTTGTAAGTTGTTATAAAATTGGGTCAGACATTTAAAATCTATAGCAAAGATAAGTTGTATGCTCACGTAAGTTAACCAGATGTTTTAATAGTTAAAATAAGTCGACATCTTGTAAAACTTGGTTACAAACTCAACCGATATATAATCCTATCTAAAGTTGGGGGTACTTAAGTTGACGATCTACGGAACACCTCCTACCTAGGGATTATGGCCAAATAATTGAGCGTTGTTAACCAATTTTATGAGCAATACGTGAGCGATGTGAGGTTTTAAAAATAGTTTATCACCTACAAATCATAGGTTAAATCCAAATGTAAATGTTATACTTGGATAAACACCTAGGCTTTGGTTGTTTAACTTAGCTGAAATAAACCTAAGTAAAAATATACCCAAACAAATATTAGAACACTTCAGTGGGAGTTTAATAACATATTTGATATGTTATTAGAACAATTCAATGGGAATTTAAGAATGCTTCAGTGGGAGATTAATAATATATACGATATGTTATTTTTAGCTCTTATGTCCCTAAGAGTTCACAATCAAGATTCATGTGACACTTCGTGTCACCCTGGAAGTGACCTCCATTCGAAAAGTATTTACATAAATCGAGATTATGGTAAATAGGGGAAGTTATTCACAGTAAAATCAAAAGTGATATTTTGATTTCCATTCTCACGTTTTAAGAGTTTCACACCGTGAGATTCATGCAGCGCTTCGTTTCACCTTGGGAGTGACCTCCATTCGGAAAGTGTTTGCATGATTCAAGATCAAGGTGAATGAGGGGAAGTCGTTCAATGTAAAATCAAATATACGATATATATATTTCAACACTCATGTCCCTAGAAAGTTCACATCGTGAGATTCATATGACGCTTCGTGTCACCCTGGGAGTGACCTCCATTCGGAAAATGTTTATATGGGTCAATATCAAGGTGAATGGGGGAAGTAGTTCATAGTAATTGGGTGAAGGATATGTGTCAACATGTTCTGTGGTCTCTAACATTTGTTTGGACCATGAAATTCCTATGTTGCGCCTACTTGTCATCTTTAAGTCGGCCTTGCTAGTCTTTTAACAATGGCTATCCCCTCGGAGGGTTGTAACATAGGATTCGAAACAACTCAAACTCTAGAAATGGATAGGATTTCTTAGGTATTTTTCCAACCTTGACTTTTCGATTCGGTAGCATCACTAGGGTCGACCTCTGAGGTCTGAAAATGGAGGATTACACTTACAGAATTACTAAAGTGTTAGTAAGTTCTGACCAAAAATGGTAGCTAAATGACTATTGAAATATAAGTTATTCTGGAGATAGTATTTAGTCAAGAATGTCTTTTTTTAGTGAAGGAGTATTTGACTGCCCCTCGGTAGCATTTATTCTGACTCACTATAGCATCGTTGCAAATAAATAGTGATTATGGGTACATTATTACTTTTTGCTCAAACTTGATTTGGATTTAGTCGCAATTTACTAATAAGAATATGTCTAAAATTTCAGCATGTCACATTTTTCTAAAATACTCGCTTCCGCTTTAATTAATGGTAATAACAATTCAACATGCAAGTACTAGCAAATGATGATTCAAAACAAGTTTTAACAAAGGATTGTCCTATATCTCCCAACTCATCTAAAGTTTTCAAACGATAGAGTAAATGTAATTTACCAGTCATCGAAACATGCTTAGTGGAAAACGATAAAAAGACCTGGATAATAGATTCAGGTGTCGCTAATCATATATGTATTTTCTCTTAGGACACTAGTTCCTGGAGACAACTTACAGAAGGCAAAGCAACCTTTAAGGTAGAAACTGGGAGATTGTTTCAGCTAAAATAGTAGAAGATATGAAGTTATTTATAAAAGATAGGTACATTTTACTTGAAAATATTTATTATATTCTTTCTATGAAAAGGAATTTAATATCCGTCTCATGTTTTCTAGAACGAAAATACAAAGTTTCTTTTGAAAATAATGAAATGTTCATTACTTCGAAAGATATTAATATTCGTTTTGCAAAATTAGAAAATAACTTGTATATGTTAAAACCGACTGAGGTAAAAGTTGTTTTGAACATAAAAATGTTTAACAAAATTGAAACTCAAATTAAGAAAATGAAAGTTTCTCTAAATGCTTATCTTTGGCACTTGAGTTTGGTCACATAAATCTCAACAGGATCGAAAGATTGGTTAAGAACGGTCATCTAAATCAGTTAGAAGATAGTTCATTACCACCGTGTGAATCTTTTCTTGAGGGTAAAATGACTAAAAGATCCTTTTTTGGAAAAGGTCTTAGAGCCAAAGAACCCTTATCACTGGTACATTCAGACCTCTGTGGTCTAATGAATGTTAAAGCTAGAGGAGGATATGAATATTTCATCAGTTTCGTTGATGATTATTCTAGATATGGGCATATTTACCTAATACATCATAAGTTCGATACACTTGAAAAGTTCAAGGAATATAAGGCAGAGGTTGAGAACCAATTAGGTAAAAAGCTTAAAACACTTCGATCAAATTGAGGTGGTGAGTATATGGACTTGAAATTCCAAGACTATTCAAATTTATCCTTAGATTTGCATGGGGGAAGGTTGGCTCAACAGCGTCGGCTCAATAAACCTCCCATTTCAGGGATAAGACTGAGTAGATAGCTGAGGACATAGGGTGCAAGACGGAATTCACGCCTACCCAATTTAGGGATAGAAGAAGGTTGTTCTCTTAAGCACTGAATCCTGGTCTTGAACAAGTAGTCCCACCCTCTCATTGGGCTGAAAGGGATCCGATTTAGTGATTGGATCATAAACCAATTGTTCATTAGAGGATCAATGAGAATTTAAGGAAAAAGACGTAATATCGGGGGGAAAACAGCATATTGACCCAGTCATTATTACGAACAACCTATGAAGGGTCGACTTACTGATTATGGTTATATCATGTGGACACAAATATATCTATAAGTGAGAAGAGTGTAACTATCAAGCTATAGTAGTATGACTTGATAGTTAACGAGTACTGATTAATTCGGTCTAAAGAGTTTAGCCAAACCTTAATCGTTGGAGCTCATGATCTGTAGGTCCATAAGGTCCCTCTACTAGCTCGTAAAACATGAACACCTTGAATTATTAAATTGAGTGAATTTGGAATCATATCAATTTGAATTTCAAATTTTAAAATGTTCCAATTGAAATTAGGGTTTTGAGTTTGAATAAATTCAAAATCAAATTAGGATTTGTTTAATTATATTCAATATAATTAACGTTTAATTTGTTAAATTAAATGAAATTAGAGAGTTTATAATATTTAAATATTAATTACCCGAATAAGATTCATGTTTAAAATTAGGTGTGTGATTAATTTGATATTTGATATTAAATTATTTAATTAATTAAATTTGTTTAATTACTTAAAAAATAAAACTAATTTCCAATTTTAAATTCAATTTGAGAAATTGAATTTTGAAATGTTGAATTTGATTAATTATGAATTAAATCAAATTGGTTTTAATTAATTTTGAATTAAATTGAAAATTGGAAATTAAGGAATTAATTTGAAATTGGAAAATGGACTAAGTGGGCTTTTTCCCACTTTCCTCCAAGTAGGAGGTGTTCTTCCTACAAACACACACAAAACCCACATTGTTATGGAAGTAGTTACTGGTTATGAAGTGTTTGCATGCTGCAAAAGAATAAAAGCTCCCTGAATTGAAGAGAAATTATGAGAATTTGGCTGAAGAAAATGGTTTTCTAAAGTTCATCTTCATCTCCCTCTTAAACCCAAAATTCCACTTCACAAATTCACTCAAATTTGAGTTCCACCACTCAAATTCAAGGCTAAGAAGATCTGTTGGTGGTTCACTGTCAATTTGGAGCTGAAAACACGTGAAGAGCAGCTTAGATTTGGGATAAATTATCAAAGGTATGTTCATCTTGAAACCTACTTCTGAAAATGTGTTTTAGCATGCTTTAGAACTTAAATTAAATGTAATTAGAGTGCTTATTGATTCTGTTTGCTTCCGTTGCTTGCTAGTTTATCCCATCAGCAGATCCATCAATAAGAGTTGTTGATGAAACTGATACTCCACATCTTTCTCAAGAGTTGAGAGTGCCTCGACATAGTGGGAGGGTTGTGCAACAACCTGACCGGTACATGGGTCTCACTAAAACTCGTCATCATACCTAATGATGGCTTAGAGGATCCATTAACTTTCAAACAAACAATGGATGATGTGGACAAAGAATAGTAGGTTAAAGCCATGGATCTTGAAATGGAGTCAATGTACTTCAATTCTGTCTGGGACCTTGTAGATCAACCAGAAGGGGTAAAATCCATTGGTTGTAAGTGGATCTACAAGAGAAAACGAGACCAAGCTGGAAAGGTACAAACCTACAAAGCTAGGCTTGTGGCAAAAGGATTTACCCAAAGAGAGGGGGTGGACTATGAATAAACCTTCTCTCCGATTGTCATGATAAAATAATTAGAATACTCTTGTCTATAGCTGCATTTTATGATTTTGAAATCTGGAAAATAGATGTCAAGACAACCTTCTTGAATGGCTACCTTGAAGGGAGTATCTACATGTCTCAACCAGAAGAGTTTATAGAACAGGGTCAAGAGCAAAAAGTTTGCAAGCTTAATCAATCCATTTATGGGTTGAAACAAGCTTCTTGATCCTGGAATATGAGATTTGATACTGCGATCAAATCTTATGACTTTGAACAAAATGTTGACAAACCTTGTGTTTACAAGAAAATAGACAACAAAACTGTCACTTTTCTGGTTCTATATGTCGATGATATTCTATTCATAGGAAAGGAAGTAGAATTTCTAGTCGATGTCAAGAGATGGCTTGCTACGCAATTCCAAATGAAAGATTTGGGTAAAGCGTAGTATGTTCTTGGGATCCAAATTGTTTGGAACCGAAAGAACAGAACTTTAGCATTATCCCATGCGTCTTATATAGACAAAATGTTGTCTAGATATCAAATACAAAATTTCAAGAAAGGAATTTTTCCTTTCAGACATGGAATTCATCTATCTAAAGAACAAAGTCCTAAGACATCTCAAGATGTTGAAGTAATGAATCGAATTCTATATGCATCAACAACAGGGAGCTTAATGTATGTCATGTTATGTATTCGCCCCGACATATGCTATGCAGTCGGAATAATCAGCAAATTTTAATTTGATCCAGGATATGATCATTGGACTGTCGTTAAGAACATCCTCAAATATCTTCGGAGAACGAGGAATTATATGCTCCTGTATGGTGTTAAAGATCTGATCCTTACTGGATACACTGATTCTGACTACCAAACAGATAAATGAAATCAATTTTGGGGTCAATATTCACTTTGGATAGAGGAGCAGTAGTGTGGAGGAGTACCAAACAAAGTTGCATTGTTGACTCCACAATGGAAGCTAAGTATGTACTTACAAGTGAAATAGCAAAAGAAGCAGTATGGCTCAGAAAGTTCCTTACTGATTTGGAAGTGGTTCCAAATATGCACCTGTCAGTCACCTTGTATTGCGATAACAGTGAAGCAATTGCAAACTCAAAGGAACCTCGAAGCCATAAACGTGGAAAGCACATCGAGTGGAAGTACCATCTTATAAGGGAGATTAAACACAGAGGATACGTGATCATCACCCAGATAGCCTCACAAGACAACTTAGCTGATCCATTTACGAAGGCCCTCTCGGCAAAAGTATTCGAGGGTCTCCTAATAGGATTAGGTCTATGAGATACTCATAACTAGGACAAGTGGAAAAATTTATGGGTATTTGATGCCCTAGTTTATTGTATTTTATACTTTTTATTCTCTCATTGTACTCAACATTACTTGTATATCCACTGGATTTTTAGTCCAAGTGGGAGTATTGTTGGGTTGTAAATCCTGAAACTCGCAATTTATAAAATTAAACCTATTCTACTATCAATAAAGGTGTTATTCAATATTACTTCAATAAAGTTATTATTGAATCTATAAATTGCACTTATAAAGTCTAAATCCAATAAACTAAGTTCCATGGTTGTTATATGAATACTTGAACTTCATGTAGAGACATAAAAGTGGATCAGGTTCGAGTAAATAGTCAAAATGATCTATAGTTTACGAATAAGGTTGGGTGTCTTATTCTGGTAACACTATCGGATGCGGCCCACTCTATAGTTGTTAAAAGTTGTTGTAAAGGTGCTACAAACGAAGTGATCCTGTTTTGTTCATGTATTGACATGAGGAGTGGAAGCGTCCTATGCAATGAGTTTGCGTAAGATCAAACCAAGAAATAAGTCACTTTTACTTTATAACACTGTTTACTGTTTAAGACTGATTATTTCGCTTAGATGACCTAACTAACTCGATCTTAATCTTGAGCTAACTGTGAACTCCTATTTATTCGAGATTATCTTTAGATTTTCATAAGTGAGGGTTGGCTCAATAGCACCGGCTCAATAAGCCTCTCATTTCAGGGGTAAGCCCGAGTAGATAGTTGGGGACATAGGGTGCAATAAGGAAGTCACACCTACCTGATTTGGGGATAGAAGAAAGGTTACTCTCTTAAATACTGAATCCAAGTCTTGAACAAGGAGCCCCACCCTCTCATTGGCCCGAGAGGGATCCAGTTTAGTGATTGGATCACTAACCAATTGTTCATTAGAGGATCAGTGGAACTTAAGGAGCAAGAAGTAATATTGGGGTTAAAACAACATATTGACTCAGCCATTATACGAACAACCTATGAAGGGTCGACTTACTGATTATGGTTAAATCAAGTGGACACAAATATATCAAAAGTGAGGAAAGTGCAACTATCGAGCTATAGTGGTGTGACTTGATAGTTAACGAATACTGATTAATTTGTTCTTAAGAGTTTTAGCCAATTAATCTTAAGTCGTTGGAGCTCATGATCTGTAGGTCCATAAGGTCCCTGTACTAGCTCGTAAAACATGAACGCCTTGAATTATTGAATTAAGTGAATTTAGAATGATATCAATTTGAATTGTTCAAATTGAATTTCAGTTTGAATGTTTAAATTGAAATTAGGGTTTGAATTTGAATAAGTTCAAATTCAAATTAGGGTTTGTACAATTATATTCGATATAATTAATTAATGTTTAATTTATTGAAATTAAACGAAATTGGAGAGTTTATAATATTTAAATATCGATTTAAATATTATTTACATGAATAGGATTCATGTTTTAAATCAGGTGTGTGATTAATATTTGATATTAAATTATCATTTAATTAATTATCATTTAATTAATTAAAATTAAATTAATTTTGTATTTAAAATTTTGAAATTGTGTTTTTTATTTTGATTAATTGTGAATTAATTGAAGTTTAAAAGGATGAAAGTGGAAACACCCCACTTTTCACAAAAAAGGAAGGTGTTTCCTCCTTGTATCACCACCTAGCCTATTATCTTCTTCATCTTGGTGTTGGCATTCAGATGGTCGAGAAATGCCGGCATGAAAGAGTTGAATAAAAACTCTTCATTTTGTTAGAAGGAAGGAGGTTATTGGCTGCTGAAATTAGTTTAAAAAGAAAAGTTTATCCATCACCTTCAAATCATTTTTCTCTTCAAAAATTCACTCCAATTCGAAGTTCCACCACTCAAATTCAAGGCTGAGAATAGTAGAGAAGATCTCTTGGTGGTTCACTATTGATTTGGAGCTGGAATCACGTGAAGAGCATCTTGAAATTGAGAGAATTCATCAAAGGTATGTTGTTAAGAAACCTTCTTCTTAAATTTCTGTTTAAGCATGCTTTTAGAACTCAAAATTAAATGTAATTAGAGTGCTTATTGATTCTGTTTGCTTCCGTTGCATACTAATAGATCCCAACAATTACATACAAACATGCAACTTTGAGATTGATGAGAATTTGACACTAAAAAATCCACTAACTCAAAGTAGGATTTAGTTGGACAAGTGTCTTCAAATGAAAACAATACTTAGCCATGCAAAAGTTGGATATTTCTACTAACTTGGTCAAAGCTTGGCTCTCAAAGTCAAAAGTCAACAAAGTTGACTTTTTTACTTTCAAAAGTTAAAAGTCAACAATTTGACTTCCATTGCATTTTTTACCTAGTCAACAATTTGATTTTTAATGCAATCTTGACCAATTCCATTGAATTTTAAAATTAATTATAATAATCAATTTTAAAATTAATTAATATTAAATAATTTTGCATTTGTTGGGATTGGTGTCCTAATTCTCTCGGAGTCTCATAGTTTGTAAACATTATACACATTGTTATGA